>NC_041234.1:26312868-26316384 GCF_002837175.3 Physeter macrocephalus | reverse complement strand
GCTGGGCCCGTGAGCCATGGCTGCTGGGCCTGCGCGTCCGGAGCCTGTGCTCCGCAACGGGAGAGGCCGCAGCAGAGGGAGGCCCGCATACCACAAAAAAAAAAAAAAAAAAAAAAAAAAAAATACACTTTGGGAAAGCTGCTTTCAGCTCTTAAAATACTGTCAAATATTTACAGTAATAAACTCACCTGGGCAGGGTCCCAAGTGAACGACGCCTAGAACACAAGCTAAGTGTTGAAACAAAGCTTTAGTGTAGCTATGGTTTATGTTCTGCTGGCTCTCCTAGTTCTTCCTGTTTATTTCTTAAAGTGGTATTTTTCTTCAACTTTGACGTTCATCACCACCTATGAATGTGTATAGTGTACATCACATATTAAGTATTTTAAGTTAATTTTCTAGTATTCAGTGCAGTGATCTCTGACCAACAGAATTCTTACATAACTGCACATTTGGACTCTTGGACTGAATACTCTGAGGAAAATAAAAAGTACAGTCAAACAACAGTTCATACTAAAGTTTTAGAAGCAATGTTCCCAAAGAAGGAAAAAAGCAAAACCCATAAATTTTGCTCAAATCACATAGTGAGTGCTCGATCAATATTTATTGAATGAATAAATAAATGAATGAATGAAGAATACATGCAGACATGCAAGAAAAAGGTCTTTCACTTAAGCCACAGCTCACAGCTAACTCATTTAATCTGAAAAAAAAAAAAAAAGTCACCTGAAAGGTCATCCTTGTTACATTTCAGAATTTAACCAAAATCCACAGCACTTCTGTCAAGCATTATTTCCTCCATGAAACCCTTTCCTGTCTGTCATTTCCTTCTCCCTTCTTGTGCCACCACTGAAGCCCTGAACCAACCTCAAACACCAAGGGCACTTCAGGTTCATGGTTGTAACCCCTGCTACATAGAGGGGTCCTATGCCTCACACGGTCACTGGAGAGACAAATGGACTAACATAAATTAAGAGAACTTAACTCCTCCATTTGGGTCTGAATTTTGTCAGATGCCTTCAATGACCAATGTCCTTTATAAAAGTAATTACAAATGTATATTAAATCGAAATGTGTATTTAATATCGATGGCTTCAATTCAATACATAAAATCTGTAAACACCAATCTTAGAAAACTATTTAAAACTCACATCGACCACCACAGCCTTCCATTTTCTTCACCAATATTGTCTCCCCAAATTCTTTCTTTTCAAAACATAGCAGGTTCACTGTTATATTTATCATGGTCTTAAGGTAGGAAATGCAGGTGCCTTATTTTTCAGCCTAGATGTCTTGACTGTTTTTATTATTGTCTATTTACATATTCATTACTGGTAACTGTCTAATGACCTAATAAATCCTTTGAATTCTTATTTTTCACCACTCTGTGAGTCCCAGTATCAGCCCCAAATCTTTATATTATAGGGACAGTGACAATGAAGAGGTTTCCATAAAATCAGATGTTGGCCTGGTGCAGGGAAAAAAAAGGCTATGCATAAAAATATGCTTTTATTTTTCGTGAAAAGGTCCAATAGCTTTCATCTGATATTCAAAGGGACATTTGCTCCAAAAGGTTAAGAACCACTGATCTAAACTATTCAAATAATTGCTATACATTGTCCTAAAACCACCAGGAATGGACTTTTCAAAAAGGAAATAAATTCTTCATATAAAAGTCATCCATCCTAATAGGGTGCCTAATGTTTTTAAATTTAAATGTTCATGAAGCAGGGGAATTTCCTGGTGGTCCAGTGGTTAGGACTCCGTGCTTCCACTGCAGGGTCACAGGTTCGATCCCTAGTCGGGGAACTAAGGTTCCACAAGCTGGGCAGCCAAAAAAAAAAAATGTTCATGAAGCAGTAACATGCGACGTAATATAGTCTAAAATGTGAATTACTGTGAAACAACAGCCACTAGTTTTTAGAGCATCAAGCCTCAAAGTAAAACAATAATAAAAGTTTACTGCAGTTCTGTGAATGAGCCTATAAAGCAAGCCTAAGTGAGGTGGGGTATATTCCAAGGTCAAGTTATGCCACTAAGAATTTTGTGGCATTTGGTAATTCATTTGACCCTCCTGAGCCTCCGTTTTGGTCCCTTTGAGCTATTATAGGCTGCAATTCTGTGACCCTTGAACATACTGAATATGTAATTAACTCAACTCTCAAAGCTTATCACCTGGTTTTTATGTTCTTATTGACAGTCTTACCTAATAAATCAACTGAATATTGCTGTAAAGTGGGATTTCTTTCCTTTGGCCTGGCAACAACTAGAAAAGGGCTTTTAAACTAAGGCTCAGAGGAGCCATGGAAAAGGTGTGAATGAGTACCTGTAAGGCAGACCCAGATCCTGATTTAAGTTAGTGTAGGATGTCAGTATGATGGATGATGAAAACCATTTCCAGAATGCAACATGGAAGGAAAAAGTGTTGGGGAGAGGGTCCAAAAGCGAAAGCTGAAGACATAGACCTTCAGGAAGCCAACTATCCTGAGAAAGATACTGGAAGATATATCATACATAACTTAATCCAACCTCTAATTTTACAGCTGACAGAACTGTGGTTCAACGATTTGAAGCTGCCTTAATTCATAAGACTAGATGACAACATAATAAAGAACAGATTATCCAAAGGAAAACACAAATTGCTGGTAAAGCTGTAAAACATTTTTCAAATAAAAGGAGAAAGCAGTCCTAACAATCAACTTGTCTCAAACACTTACAACATTTAAAAATGTAACTGACTTCTTTTGATTCATTTTTTTGCAGTTCTAATCACTCAAATTTAAAATGAAAAGTATCTGTCATTATGAAATCTATCGCATACATGCAAATGTAGTCTTCAAACCAGTGCTCGTTAGATGTCTACACTCTGGCAAACCCCTGTATGTGACATGAAACTACAATATTACCTCAGTCTTTCTGGGTATACCTGCATCCAAATACTGCCAAGATTTATCATATGTAAAATATGTGTATGTCACACCTGTACAAAGATCGTATGACCCAATATTTGCCAATAACAGACTTCCACATTTCCTTTTCTTAATTATTGGTCTCTATGATCCAATTATGCTATAGTTATACTATACTTATATAATTATACTATACTTAGATCTATTGGGTTTTGTTTTGTTTTCCTTTTTTGGCTGCACCACGTGGCCTGCCGGGATCTTAGTTCCCTGACCAGGGATAGAACCCATGCCCCCTGCAGTGGAAGCACAGAGTTTAACCACTGGACTGCCAGAGAAGTCCCTAGATCTATTGTTAAATATATTTTTCACATTAGCTGAGTATTATGTATAGATTCATATCAATAGTATTGGCCAAATGCTAAAACTGCCCATTAAATGTCAGATAAACCCCAAAGCTCATTCAACTATGAAGATATCAAAGAATCAGAACCCAAATAAATGTAATTCTTGTATTCTTTCTTCAACATTAAAAGTTAATGAAGTAGGGCTTCCCTGGTGGCGCAGTGGTTGAGAGTCCGCCTGCCGAGGCAGGGGACACGGGTTCGTGCCC
>NC_041234.1:26302765-26312561 GCF_002837175.3 Physeter macrocephalus | reverse complement strand
GGAGAGGCCACAACAGTGAGAGGCCCGCATACAGCAAAAAAAAAAAAAAAAAAGTTAATGAAGTAAAAGAATCCTCGCTTATTTTTGAGAAAACAAAATTAGGGCCAAGAAGTGTTCTGAAAGGCAGAAAATTCATGCTTAGCTGGCAGTGAACCTCAGAGTACCTAAATAACCAAGGCACTGAAACTAAGTGGCATATTTTTTAATGTAAGCTTTCCTTAATCACTACCAAACTGTACAGTATGTGTTGCCAAGTTCTGAGTTAAAATGTCTAAAACACTCCTAGCAGAAATGATTCTTCAGGGTGATGTATTTCAGCAAAAAGGGAAACTGTGGTATGTTGTGGACTTGCTGGCAGGATTCAGAACATTAGTCAATCTTCTTGCAAAATGGCTTTTCTGTCTCCGATGATGAGAAAGATTCCATCCCAGCTGCTCTTACACAGCACAGTGTTCCAGGCAGCTATGCTCTCAGTTCTTTTAGTGGCGCTCAGCTCGTGGATACAAATATAGGGAGGTTCTATTGCTTAGTCACTATTTGGAAAAAGCTCTCTCTCCAAGACACTTGGAATTTAATTTCAAAAAAACATGGAAAAATTCTAATCACCCAGGACTATCCAGTGTTATGATGAAAGCGTTTTCACTTTGCCCTGGCTAACTGTGGGGCAAATGTGGCACACTGGGGTAATCTCAGTAACTACCAAGATCACATCGCTAGAGGCACAGTAGGCAACTGTTTTCCTCCAGTAGAACTCTTGTCATGGGTTTAAATTAAACACTACGCATGTATGGCTTAGGGCCTCCTGACTCCGTATCTGTGCTCCTCCATACTCTCTTGTTTGGTGTGTCTTTTTTCCATCCTCTTATCTCTACCTGTTAAAATCATACTTACCTCTCAAGGTCCTGGCATTTTCTTCAGATTCATAATATTAATATTTCTCTCAATTATTTTCTCACTTGATTACTTCTTGCCAGAGGATAGGGCACCTTGTGGGCAAGGACACTTCTTACTCCACATTATATACCTCTTGCCCCGTGATCTAGTTACTGCCTGGCATACGGTAGAGGCTCCCAAAATGCTTGAACGAGTCCAGGCCCCAGGGCCACCCCTCCCCATAATGAGCTGCTTTGAGGGGTACAGAATTCCCTTTCCCTAGATGTGTTCAAAGCTACAGCCAGATAATTACTAAGGAGATGCCGTCGAGAGGATTAAAATCTTACGTGATTGGACTAGACTGTCTTTTAAAAACTCCTTTGGCCCAAAGACTCCGAAGTATGCACTGTCCCCCGGAGGTGGGACACTGTGCACTGTCCCCCCTCTTTTCCTTTTATTCTCTCTCCCTAAAGAGAGCTAATTCAGAAATCCTCAGCTAGGAGCAGATTTTAAAATATTATACCACTGGGTTTCTGTCACTTGTTGTATCTGTGTCAGCTTATGAGTAAGAAGTAGCATGTAAAGTCAGTGACTCAACTGCTATATTTAAAATAACATCAAAAAATAGGACATAAAATAAGTTCAAATGGTCAGATATAGATTACAAGCTCCACAAGAGGAGAGAAAAATCAAGAGAACCAGAACGATCAAGGAAAAGAGTGTTAATTGGGTATCGAAGAATGGATAGGATGTAAATGTTCAGAGAGAAGCACTTCCGTGTTAGGAAAAAAACAAAAACAGGGAAGGAATGGAGGGACAAAATAAACATGGTGTAGCACTGGAGACAAGAGAGCAGTGTGACTAAAGCTATGTTAGGGATGGTGGGAAATGCTACTGGTCCAACAAGGTGGGACTAGATATGTGGAGGGGTGGGTGGAGCTTGAGAGGCTGGCACTATACTATTGAACATCCTGAGCAGAACAAGGTGATGAAAGAAGTGTTTTTAAAAAAATCAAGTCTGGGATGGATACGAGGGGAGAGCCCAAAGTGTGGCCACTGGGAAGATGGTCATAACCTGGTGAGTTGAAGGGGTTAAGGGTCTGTCCGGGGGATGGGGGAGACACAAGAGAGGAAACAGCCCAAAGGAGGAGTTAGAAGGATCTGTTGACTGGGTGTAGAAGATAAAACAGAAGGATGTGTCAAAAATGATGGAAAGGATGGTGGTACCAAGAACAGAGTCAAGGAGGTGAGGAAGAGAAGCTAGGTTGGAGGGCAAGGAGGCTTTTGAACATGTTGAATATGAAGTAAGAATAAGACAGTCAAGTGTGAAATACCCAAGAGCAGATAAGCTATGGGACAGGAGTTGGGAGAAAGTAAAAGGATTCAAACTAGAGACTTAAGAGCTTCCTATAGATAAAGGGAAAGGTGAGGCCCTAGAATGAAAAAGAGAGGGAGTGCATAAGAGCCCCAAAGTGATGAACAGCTGAACCTCGAGGCCGTTTCAAAAGTAGAAGGCCTCAAGAATATGGGCACAATGAAAGGAACAGAAAAGGAGCAAACAGTGTGGGATAAAAATTCAGGATCCAATAGTGTCACAGAAGGCATGAAAGAAGTTTCAAAAAGGACTTGGTGGGCTTCCCTGGTGGCGCAGTGGTTGAGAATCCGCTTGCCGATGCAGGGGACATGGGTTCATGCCCCGGTCCGGGAAGATCCCACGTGCTGCGGAGCGGCTGGGCCCACGAGCCATGGCCACTGAGCCTGTGCGTCCGGAGCCTGTGCTCCGCAAGGGGAGAGGCCACAACAGTGAGAGGCCCGCGTACCGCAAAAAAAAAAAAAAAGCAAAAAAAAAAGGACTTGGTGATAGATGATGGATGATGGATAAGGGCCAGAGCATGTTGAAGGTACCATTATACTACTTACAAATGAGTGTGGGGTGGGGGCTTCCCTTCTCAATTACTAATAGAGTACATAAAATTACTTAATTGGTAAGTGGGAGGAAAAAGGGATTTTGTGGCTGTAAGACATGCTGTTCCATGATTTTTAATGACAAAAGGGAGATATATTAAGATGCTGCTATTCTTTGTGCAGATAGTTATAAAAAAATGAAAGATAATTATGTTCATATGGACTACTTTTGAGGAATTGAGGATTTGTACGCTTCCGGGAGCTATTTTGTTATATAATAGGAATAACACTGCAGATGCAAAGTATTGGCCATATATTATAAGTATGTGGGTAACATATTAAAATGTGCCAGTTCTGACAGAAGAAATATCCAAAAGCATTTAAAACTGGTATGGGGACTGTTAAGTAATTCATGGGATACTGCTAAGCACACACAAAGATGAGGTGTTTCTGAGCTCGAGAACCCTTGGGAAGTAATGCCTCTCACCTGCTCGTGAAACACCCAGTCCGTGTGCAGGGTTTATCCTAAGCCAGACTTGCATCTACTTTCATTTTAGTTGTGAACCATCTGGCAAGACACCACAGCCAGGAAGCAATGTTTCTGGTCAGCTTGGGTGTTAAAATCAAATCTGACTGATAAGAGATGATATTAAAGGAATCTCAGTGCCTGTTCCACTGTCACTGATGAAGTGGAAGTTGGGTTCTGGAATAGGAGTGTGAACTGCTGTGCAAGAAATGCTCTCTTTTTCCCCCAAGTGGAAATGAACAAATTAATAATTAATAGTGACCGTGGAAAGATCCAGGTTTTGAGGAGCCTGAAGCTTATATAATTTGGGTGCCCTCTTCAAGAAAAAAAATAATGCAAAAAGACAAATACAAGATTCAGTATGAAACTGGTTATTTATTTAGAATGAGAACCAGAAGGGACCTGCAGTTGTAAGGCCATACAGCATAAGCATCATCAGCTACACAGTAAATCCAATTCTGCCCACGACCAACTACTTGGAGTAAAGTGTGGAAAGGGAGAAAGAGCCAGCCATCAGGCAGAGAAAAAGTAACAGACAAAATGCTCCTTAAGGAATACTGCAACACAGAACAAGAAAAAGACAAGAATAAAATCCCAGAAAGAACCCTGAATTGTGAAATGTGAATGGTATAGAGATGGGAATAGAGACAGAACTCCTAATCAATTTACACAACACATTATCATCATATTTATTTTCCAGTGATGAACAATCACATTGCTTCTAGGAGGCTCGCATACAAGAACTAGGCTTTTAGAAACACCAGTCCACTTCATTGCAGGCAGTCAACAAGTGTTTGTTGAATGAATAAATAAGCTAATAAATGAATTAAGGGAAACAAGAGAAATACTTCTTTTTCATACTCTCCACCAGGATCTACTTTCCTGATGCTCTGACATACATGCATGTTTTTGTTGGCACTGGCTGGAGTTGTCAAAGCAACAGCTCATGCCAATCTCTTCTCTGGTGATTAAGACTGTTATCCGAAACAGGCCAAGTCAAAAGCTATCTTCACCCAAAAGAGTCTCCTCAAAAGGATTATACATAAAAATGGCTACTTTGGGGCACTCTACTTTCTCCCTCCCACCTTATTTTTCCCTCATTCTAAATTAGATCCTGCAGGTATATTTCAGAAATGATTAACATTCTCCCAGGTTGTGGACAGACTAGGGTGGGCCTCTAGCTAGAGCTGAAACACAATTCCTAAATTTCAGACATTTTACCAATTATGACAAGATAAGTGACAAATTTAATATATCAATCATGATGAGGTTTCCAGGAAGATATGGGAAAGCCTTATGCATCACTCAGCTGGTCAGCTACAAACCCAAGCCAGGACCAGAGGAACCCAGGCTTGCCAGCTGGCTCATCACAGGGCAAGAATCAGGCAGTAGGGAAAGACACAAACAGGACATTCCCTTATCTGCCCTCAGCCCCTGCTTCACAGAGAGATTCCCTTTGGATAATAAATGCCCTACACTTTCTGCAAGTTCTAAAAAAAATGGCTGGAGTAGGTTAAACAACTAAGAGCCCACCCCTCTCCCCCCGCCCCACCTTTTTTTTTTTTAAAAAAAAAAAAAACCTTTTCCTAAAAGATTCTTCCTCCTTCCTCTCCAGTTACCAAATTTTCTAAGGAAAAGCGCTTTGAGAAGAGCAGGACTGGAATAACACTCAATACTACCAAAATCAGTATACTGATGTTCTGCTTAGGGCAAAGGGCGTGAGATCAGTAAGGCAAAGCAGCTACCTCAGGAATTAGGAGTGAGGGTCTTAAATGGAGAAAATCATTGCCACTTCCCCGGTTAGGTGATTTGACATCTGCAGAGTTACCTCCGTTTCTAGGTTTTGTAAAACAGGGACGAATAAAGTACCCACCTTACAGGACAGCTGAGGATTGAGAAAATCCACGTAAACTGCTAAATATAACTGCACGGCAAGAGCTAATTAAATGTTAGTATTTCATAGTGGTAGTAAAATTATTGTGCCTGCCTCCCCCAGTTCACACCGCCAGCAAACACGGCTCAACCCCACCCCCTCCTCGGAGGATCCGGGGCCCGGCCACCGTTGCACTCTCGCATGCACAAGGGAGACCCCCACCAAACGCCACCTTGCGGCTGCAAGTCCCACACCCCAGACCGGCCAGGGTCCCTCAGGTTGGCGCTACGGTCCACACTGACCTGAGATGCCGCCTCCTATCACGACTACGTCGAACATGCGTCCCGCTCTATTCGCCTTCTCCTGACTCTCCATGCTCTGGTCGAGGTTCTCCCGGGTCGTGGGTAGAGGAGTGGGGCTGGCCAAGGGCGGAGCGGACTTTTCTACCGACTCTCGGGGGGAGCCCGAGGGCGGAGCCGATTCCTCCACCGATACCCGGGCGGAGCCGGGCGCTGAGGGCGGAGCGGACCATGGTACTGGTACTCCCGGGGAACCCGGGGGCGGAGCCGATTCTTCCACCGATGTTCGGGGGTAACCTAGCTCTGAGAGCTGGGTGGACTCTTGTGTCGACACTCGGGAGGAGTCCGAAAGCGGGATAGATCCTCGTACCGACCTCTCGGGGGGCGCTGAGAACCGAGGTCGGGGCAGACCCTTGTACCGATTCTCGGGAAGAGTCCAAGAGCGGGGCAGATCTTGGTGCAGATAGCCAGGGAGAGTCGGGCATGGAGACCTGGCTGGACTTTTGTACTGACAGTTGGGGGGAGCTACTGGGTGTAGGAGGTCCTCGTACCGAACCCCAGGGGAAGCCGGATACTGAGGGCGGGGTGAACCCAAGTAGTGACACTTGGGGAGTGTTACGGGGTTGTGGAGGTGCTGGTACCCATATTTTGAGGAAGCTGGGCATCGAGGGCGGGATGGATTCTTGTACCGACCCTCGGAGGGAGTTCTTGGTTGTAGAAGTTCCTGGTATTGATACCCGGGTGGAGTCGGGTACTGAGGGTGGGGCAGACCGACGTCGGGACAACCGGGGGGATACTGAGGGCGGGACAGATCCTTGTATAGATGCCCGGGGGTTGCTGGTGTCCGAGTTAGAGGCTGGGGCGGCTCCGTCCGAGGTGGTCGAGCGGGTCGCAGACATAGGGATCCGGTCGGTCTGGAGGCGGGCGCCAAAGCCCCAGAGGCCAACCTTGGTGTCTGTGTCAGTTCTTAGGCCAGGAGCGTGGCTGAGTTGGAAGGGCGCGCTGTGTCTCCGGGAGCACCCCGCGTCCGCTGCGGACGCGTTCGACAGGGGGTTGGAAAACTGACGGGAGACGGTCCGCCACTCTGAATGGATGCTCCACATGGGCGTAGAGGACGAGGCCGCGCACAAGCCGGAGGCCGGGTTCGAGATCTGCGCAGCGGGGTCCCCGACTCTGGGAGCGCGCTGTGCCTCGCGCCCGCTCCCGCCGCCGCCACCTCCGCCGCAGCTGAAGGAGGCCGCTGAGTTGTGTGCGCTCATTGTTCTGGAGTGCGCGCGGGGGGGCGGGTCTGGGGGGCGATGTTCTGCTCTCCTCCGCCCCTCCCTCACGGGCGCGCGTCTCTCCCGCCCAAGCTGGCCTGGATCCGCACCCTCGGAGACCCGCCCCGAGAGCCAGGCCCACCGCGGGGTGGGGATACGAGGCGCTGAAGCGGCCTGGCTCCGCTTTCCCCGCCTGTACGCGGCGCGCGCGCGCGCGCGCGCGCGCGCGCGGGGAACCCTCCCGCCAGGTGTGGCCTGGCGACGCCACCGAAATAGGGGGTGTGGCCTGGCGAGAGTGTGGGCGTGGCCACATGGGGGTTTCAACCTGGTGCTTTTATTCTTAAGCTTTAACTAAAAGGGGAGGACTGAGCGGTGGTAGGGGGTGGGCTTAGGGAAGCGGGTACTGAAGGAAGCGGACCTAGAAGTGGTCGCAGGGCCGCCCCCCCACCTGGTTTGGCTCTTTTGTGACGTCACAAGGATTCTGTGAAGTCTGCGCAGTCGCAGTCCCTCCCTTGGGAGGGGGTTGGGGTGGGAGCTGGCCCCAGGGGGAGACTTTTCAGTTATTGGTTCTCTATGGGGTTTTTCAAGCTGAAGTTCTTAACCAAAATCGAAGCAAGTAGGCAAGAAAATTAAGAACTCAGCTATCACAGATTAAGTGGGACCTGCAGTTTAAAAGCGAAGGTCAATGGATGACTAAGGTGCAGAACCAAATAAACACGTGTTTCCCCATCCTACTGAAAAGAGGACTATTTAGTGCGTATATTTTATTGTGCAGTCAGCCTCTTGTCTTGCTAGTTTTATCCCTTCCTTAAATTTCCACCTTATCCTCCTAGAGCTGAATTTGTCATCACTAGAGCCCTCAAAAAGACGTAATTTTGACATGAATTCAGAGTAAGTGTTGAGAACTCTAGGAAGTTAACTAGTATCCATTCCCACTTACAAACATTTCTCTTGCTCACCTGCCCACCTCCCACCTCCATTTGTATCAAATAGTATCTTGTTGAAGGAACTGTAAAGAAATACAGATTTAGTTTTTTCTTTATCCAGTTTTAATAGCTTTTACTTTCTAGCAAAGGAGTTGAGACTTATGACTAAATTGTCTTAGACTTTGAAGCAAAGAAAGAGGAAACAATATAGAATTCAGCCCTTTCTAATGTGATTCTGTCCAACTTTTTCATTAGTCCCATTGCTTTGTTTTCATTCAAATATTTGATTTCATACTACGTGCTAGGCACAGGGCAAGGTACTTGGGATGCACATGTGACACAAGACAGCTGGAGACCTTCAGTGACATACAGCCTACTAGAGGAGCTGTAGAGGAAATAAACCACATGCTTGGTGTGTGAATTCAAACTCTGATAAATATTATTTTGGAAAGGTCCATAGTGATAAAGTGTTCGGGCGTCTAGACCATTCTGGAAGTTAACTTTGGGAGGGGGGGTATGTAAAAATGTCCTAGAAAGAGAGAACAATGTGGATGGAGGCCCTGTGGTAGAAAGAAACATAGTTCATTGGAGTAGCTGAAAGGCAACCCATGGAGCTATGGCAAGGGGACAAGCGCGGGAGGCAAAGCTGCTGGGATCAGCTGGGCCAAAGTGAGATCCTCAGTCTGTATTCTAAAGCAGTAGGAGTTCAGCTAGAGATAAAAATGTGGGAATCTTATTAAATAAATAATGGATGGAATAGGTGGGCAGAAATATGAGTATTTTCTCTCTTCATTTTACTTGTCTGTATTGTATATTTTATCTTTTGTAATAAAAACAGTACAAGTAATTTTAAGATAGATATATAAATAACTGTGACATATCTTACAAGTATTATTTCCTCCCTTTGAGACCTTGGGCAAATTACTTAACTTCTCTGTGCCTATCTCCTCAACCGTAGAATCTCTTAAGTTGTTGTATCAGTCAAGGTTCCCGCAGAAAATGGCACACCTCATTTGAAGAGAATAGCACAAAGGAAGTATTTTAAAAGGTGTGGGAAGGGAATTCCCTTGCGGTCCAGTGGTTAGGACTCTGAGATTTCACTGTCGTGGGCCTGGGTTCAATCCCCTGGTTGGGGAACTAAGATCCCACAAGTGGCACAGTGTGGCCAAAAAATAAATAAATAAAAATAAAAAGATGTGGGAAGATGGAGAGAAACCACAAGGAATCGTGCAGTACCCGCAGGCTGGTGACAGCAAGAAGGCATGACTATAAAGGGGTTGGGGGAGACAGCAGTCATCAGAACCTGGTGGCAGAGGTGTTTAGAAAGGGCTACCTGACACTAGCTGTGGCCTTTAGTTCAGAAAGGCAGTCAGTCCACAGGAAACCCAGAGAGAGGGAGCCAGGACATATAAACACCCAACCTCCCTCTCCTCCCTCCCTCCAACAATCTTCTACTACTCCTCTCCATTGACCCAAGCCAATCAGAAGTTAGAAGGCAAGGAAGCCTGTTGATGCAGCCCATACAGGTCAGCCTTCAGGGAACATAACAGGTTAGAGAAAAGTGGTGGGTACACCTGGAAGGGCCAAGAGAATCTCTGTAGTGAGGTTTCAATGAGCAAATGAATATAAAATACTTGGATAATTACTCAATACTTACCCACGTTTTAATTTCTAAAAACTACACTATATTCATGTCACGGACTGTTATTTACTTAACCATTATCCTCTTACATTAAGCATTTAGTACTTTCCATTTTTTATATAATACATGACATGGGGTTGAACATTTTTGTGCATAAAATATTGTACCTATTTCTTAGAATTTCCTTGAGATAGAATCCTAAAAGTAGAATTACGGGTAAGAGAGTGGTGGCATCTTTAAAGCTCTTTGATTGAAATTACCAAATTTCTTGCCCAAGAGATTGTCCAGATTTATACCTCATCAGCAATGTCAAAGAATGGCTGTCTTCTTACCACCTCAACTCCAACATTAAGCAAGTTAACTTTTTTATTTTTATTTTTTATTTTTTTGCGGTACGGGGGCCTCTCACTGTTGTGGTCTCTCCCGTTGCGGAGCACAGGCTCCGGACGCGCAGGCTCAGCAACCATGGCTCACGGGCCCAGCCGCTCCGCGG
>NC_041234.1:26286600-26302571 GCF_002837175.3 Physeter macrocephalus | reverse complement strand
CTGCTGTGGCCTCTCCCGTTGCGGAGCACAGGCTCCGGACGCGCAGGCTCAGCGGCCATGGCTCACGGGCCCAGCCACTCCGCGGCACGTGGGATCCTCCCATGCCGGGCGCGAACCCGGTGCCCCTGCATCAGCAGGCGGACGCGCAACCACTGCACCACCAGGGAAGCCCCAGCAAGTTAACTTTTTAACCTCTAACTTGAAAGTTGAAAGTCAACATGGTGTTGCTATTCTAATCAGTGTTTCTTTGGTTATTAATAAAACACTTTCTTCACATATTTAATAGCCATTTCAATTTCTTCTGTAGTAGATGATCAATTCCTGTCTTTCTGTAGTTGATTTCTGTAAGTGCTTTATATAATAACGTATTAACCACTTGCTTGGTATTTTCACTGCAGATAGCTTTTACAACTTATATTTTAGTATTGTTTATGGCATTTTACATATGCAAAAATTTTAAATGTATGTGAGTCTATTCTTTAGTGACTTCTTCCGTTGCTTTTAAACAAATTTTATTTATTTATTTATTTGTTTGTTTATTTTTGGCCACGCCACTGGCTTGCAGTATCTCAGTTCCCCGAACTGGAATTGAACCCCGGCCATGACAGTTAAAGTGCCGAATGCTAACCACTAGACCACCAGGGAACTCCCTTCCATCACTTTTAAACTTAGAGAGCTGAAGGGATAAAATCTATGTTTTCTTTGTTTTTTTGACTGTTTGATATTTTAAAACTGAATTATTTAATCCTAATCTATTGGTGTGTATTTTGTTAGGTGCTGTAAGGTGAGGTTCTAAATAACACCCCTCCCCCCACACAAACACACAAACAGTTAATCAATCATAACAAAACTATCTGTTGAAGAATCCTTGCATTCTCCACTGATTTGTTTTACCTCATATAACACATATACTGAGATCTGGTTTTGAACTCTTTCTTTTGTTATATTGACCTGCTTATTTTGCCACATTGCCATCAATGCCACATTGATTTACTTATTGTTGCTTTATAGTAGGTTTTACCAGAAGGAAGGATTAATCCCTTCCCAATGCTCTTCCTTACAAATTATTTACTATATTCTTATATATTCTTTCTATTAATATATTCTTATATATTTAAATGAATTTTAGAATCCTTTCATCAATTAAAAACTCTTTTGGTGGGACTTCCCTGGTGGCACAGGGGTTGAGACTCCGTGCTCCCAATGCAGGGGGCCCAGGTTCAATCCCTGGTCAGGGAACTAGATCCCACATGCATGCCGCAACTAAGAGTTTGCATGCCACAACTAAGGAGCCCACCTGCTGCAACTAAGACCCGGTGCAACCAAATAAATAAATAAATACTAAAAAAAAAATCTCTTGGTTAATTTAATTGGGATGATGATTATTCCTAAACGTGGATCTAGGAAATTTATATTTGGCAGTCTCTTTTAACATCTTTTTAAAAGATGTTTTTATTTTCAGAATACTTATAGGAAATTGTTTTATTTATCTCTGAAATTAAACAATTTTGTGAGAATAATATGCGTCTGAGTGTGTGAGTGTGTGTGCGCATATGTGTGTGGTATCATAAATACTTTCAATCTGTGGATTTTTAATTTTGGGTTTTTATTAATCCCCATGCTAGGACAGTTATTCTTCTACTCCAACGTGAATTACTACATCTGTTTTAAATGGTTTCTTCCTGTGAAACACCTGTAATTATGTTATTAGAGCATCCTTCAATGTCCTTTATCATTATTGTCATCTCTTTGTCCATTTCCTCTGAATTCTGAGAGAGCTAATCATATGTATTCTTCATATTACTCATTTAATTTTCTGCAGTTCTAATTCATTCTTTACTGTTTCTACTGTAGATTTTGACTATGCCATTTCAGTTAGGTTTTTTTAAAAAAAATTTAAATTCTTATTTCATCCAACTCACTTTCTATTTGCCATGTATATCTCAGTATATTTTTTTTCTTTTGACTTCCTAATTTTGTTTCACAGAGATCTAGTTTTATGCATTCAGCATCAACTGTTTTTGAAAAGGCTCTTCTCTGTCTGCAGATATGGATTGCACTCTCATACACTGGTAGTTCAAGTGCAAAATGGTACAATCCCTGTAGAGAAGAATTTGGTAATATCTAACAAAATCACTTATGCATTCACCCTTTGAACCATCAGTCCTAAATCTAGGTATTTACCATAATGATACACTTCCACAGATAGGAAAAAACATAATTTATTGTGGAATTACTTTTAACAGCAAAATATTCAAAACAATTTACATGCCCATATATAGGAAACTGGTTGCATAAACTTTGATATGTCTACACAATGAAACACTATGCAGCCATTTAAAAAAAGAATGAAGATGGTCTCTAGGAACTGATATGAGTGGTTTTCAGAATATAAGTGATAAAATCAAAGTATGAAAAAATACATATCTTTATGTGTATTTATAATATGTCTGTGTGTGTATCTGTACCTTCATGTAAGAAAAACATTAACTTATATTTGCAAAAAGAAACACAGGAAGGATAAATCATAAATGGAGAAATGTATGACAATGCAGTGGAGGGGGTAGGGATGGAGTAAGATTTCTCTGAGTATTCTTTTTTAGTGCAACTTCCATTAGGGGGTCTTCATGGGTTCAGCTAAAACCTTCAGACTCACGAAACTACCATGGGCCAAATTTGGCATCTCACACCTAACTTTTGGGAGAGTGGATTGGTACTCAGAATAACTATACATGCAACAATAAGGAAATGCATAGTAATATGTCACAAATATGCCAGTGGAGATCATGCAGTCTTCAAACATTATGTTTACAAGGAATTTTTTCACGGCATATGAAAATTATTATGAAGTTACATTGAGTGAGAAAAGCATGATAAAAATGTAAATGGCATGTGGTCTCAATTGTATAAAGCAAAATGCATAGGGTGGAGAATCACTGAAACATTAAGCTAAAAATTTTAATTTTATTTTGAAATAATTATAGACTCACAGGAAGTTGCAAAAATAGTGCAGAGGTCCAGTCTACCCTTTTTTCAGCTTCCCCCAATGGTAACATCTTATGTAACCATAGTACATTATCAAAACCAGGAAATGCATTTACAAAGGTTGGTACATGCTCACCAGCAGCACCGAAGTTATTTCTTTTTTTTTTTGCGATACGTGGGCCTCTCACTGTTGTGGCCTCTCCCGTTGCGGAGCACAGGCTCCGGACGCGCAGGCCCAGCGGCCACGGCTCACGGGCCCAGCCGCTCCGCGGCATGTGGGATTCTCCCGGACCAGGGCACGAACCCACGTCCCCTGCATCGGCAGGCGGACTCGCAACCACTGCGCCACCAGGGAAGCCCCGAAGTTATTTCTGAATGATAGTCCTCATAAGCCCTTAGCAATAATACTTGATTTATATACATATCACTATTGAAGTGCTAACACTTTAATTTTTAAAAAATATTTATTTATTTGGCTGCGCCGGGTCTTCGTTGCTGCCCTCAGGATCTTCCTTGCGGCATGCGGGATCTTTAGTTGTGGCACGTGAACTCTTAGTTGTGGCATGTGGGATCTAGTTTCCTGACCAGGGATCAAACCCGGGCCCCCTGCATTGGGAGCGTGGAGTCTTAGCCACTGGACCACTAGGGAAGTCTCTAACACTTTAATTTTTAAAATACTGTTATTAGGTAAAGTCTGAGTAAGATATGTAGTCTAGTTAATTGTATTGTCAATGTCAATTTCCTGGTTTGGCCCTCCACTCTCCTCTCCACTCTCCCTCCCCATCCCCAACTCCCAACACACACACATTCTATGCACCAGCAAGAACTGTTACTTGGGCTTCATTCTCCCTCTATATGAATTTTTGCCTGGATATTCTCTATCCATTCTTCTAGACCAAATCCCAAATGAGGCTGCCACAGGTTGTGTTCTCTGCGAAGCAAATACTTAGTTGGAGCTAGGAATGCAAAAGGTTTATTAGAAAAGGAAAACAGCAGAGCAGGATAGGGCAGGAGCCAGCAGGCAGCAGTGCAGCTCTAACAGTTTCTGCCGGCTTAGCGGAAGCTCCAAGCAAAGGGTGCCCACTAGAGGAGCCGCACATTGGGTGGGAATGGCCAGTCCGGAGTACCAGCGCCTTGCTCAGTCTTCACTGGGAGTTGCCCTAAGAAGACTGCTTTTCCTTAATAATTGGCTTGTGCTTCCTCAAGAATATTGTCAAGGAGGCTGTAAAGTTGAGGCAGATCCTGAAGAAAATCACACCTAGAGCCCATTAGCTAACCACACTCCTCACTTCTGGGCAGAGGGTCCATTCTTTTTTTTTCTTTCTATTAAAAATTTTTTTTAATTGAGGTACAGTTAATTTATAATGTGTTAGTTTCAATTGTACAGCCAGGTGATTCTATTATATATATATATATATATTCTTTTTCAGATTCTTTTCCGTTATAGGTTATTACAAGATATTGAGTATAGTTCCCTGTGCTATACAGTAGGACCTTGTTATTTATAGAGGGTCCTTTCTTGAAGGGGAAAATGAGTGGCACACGTCTGCCACAGCACCCAGGGCTGGCTTCCTGGGCATGTGACCTGGTCAGTCCCACATTCAGAAGGGCCATGCCATTGTTTTAACGTCCCACTGTCACTGTCTTGAAACTTAATAATTTTATCTTTGAACTTGTGTTTTGTAAATGAAGCCCAAGGAGACAATGGCGCATGCACGTGAACTGAGGAGATAAGCACAAAATGCATGTTCTCTGTTCTTTATTGCCGCATTTGCGTGTAGCATTACTGATGCGCTTTTTGAACAAGGGGTTTTGCATTTTCATTTTGCACTGGGCCATGCGAATTATGAAACTAGCTCTGACAACAGCCCTCCCTGACCAGGCTTCAACCTTGAATAAATGTCTATCTTCTGATACTACTGTGAGTATTACATCTTCTACTGCATGTAGTATAAATGTATTAAAATATATATCTGTTGCCACATTATGGGTTCTGAATTTTTTTAGTGTACTCCACTCTTAAAAAGAATAAATGCCAAGAATTTATGCATTGTTTCTGTAATTTTATCTGTGTTTCTCCCTCTAATTTTCTACCCATCTCTTATTCCATTGTAAATTGTTACAAAACAAAATTCAACTGAGTAAATTTTTAAGATCTTATTGGCTTTATTCAATGATTCATGAATCAGGCAGCATCCAATCTAGCAAATAGAAAGGATCTCCAAGGCGCTGTACAAAATTAAAGATATTTTTAGGTAGAAGGGAACAGGAAAAAGAAAGTTATACTAGGCAAAAAAAATGCAATGGTGATTGCAAGGTTACTTTCCCTTAGCGGATGACAGGGGTCTATCTAGCTAACCTAACTAGTGCTTATCAGGCAATTTCTGATTGACTAGTTTAAGATTCCATTTCTAGGATAGCTGAAATTGTAATTAAGTCTCAGTATATGATGATGTGGGGCTTAGCATAAGTGATCCCATTTGGGACTTGTTGTCTTGTTTTTAACAAAATGAAAGAAGATCACTGTGATTATCTTTGTGGAAGAGACAGTTAGTTATCCCCCAATATCTGTTTTCCATTTCTTCCTTAGAAATAGAACCCATAGTTTTTGCTGCCCAGAATAAAGACTATAATTTCCCAGCCTCCCTTGTAGCTAAGTGTGACTAAGTTCTGGCAAATAGATATAATTGGAAATATCATGTGAAACTCCCAGGACGTTTTCTTAAAGGGAGGGATTGTCCCCTCATCTTTCCTTCCTGTTACCTGGAATATAGACATGAAGGCTGGAATTCACATTGTTATCTGGGACCATGAGATAAATGGAGGCTGGCAGAGTAGTAAGATGTAAGGAGTATGTACATTTCTAGACTTGTTTAAAATATAAATGTACTTTATTTATTTTTGGCTGCATTGGGTCTTCGTTGCTGCACATGGGCTTTCTCTAGCTGCGGTGAGCGGGGGCTACTCTTCATTGCGGTGCATGGGCTTCTCATGGCAGTGGCTTCTCTTGTTGCGGAGCATGGGCTCTAGGCGCGCGGGCTTCAGTAGATGTGGCATGTGGGCTCAGTAGTTGTGGCTTGTGGGCTCTAGAGCGCAGGCTCAGTAGTTGTGATGCAAGGGCTTAGTTGCTCCACGGCATGTGGGATCTTCCTGGACCAGGGCTTGAACTCGTGTCCCCTGCATTGGCAGGAGGATTCTTAACCACTGTGCCACCAGGGAAGTCCCTTCCAGACTTCTTTACATGAGAGATACACTTCTTTTTGTTTAAGCCATTATTATTTAGAGTTTTCATTCATGAGCAGCTGAGTTTAATCCTTCGATATAGTTCTTTAAATGAATGCGGAACAGTAAATATGTGTCTACTGTTGCCCTGCTCAAAAAGGATACTCCCAACTATTTTTGTTTAGGTCCACCTTACCAGGGGCAAAGATTCTCCTTTCTTGCCTCCCATCTCCACCTTCTGATCAAGGATGGGGTGGAAAAGGAAACTTATAAATGTCCAATATGGTTGAAAGTTGTTTGTCCGGAGGTTATCAGTTGGCAAGGCGAGAGGGAGGGGGGTCCCTTTTACTCAGCACTCTGGTTATTGTGGCAGAAAATTCATTCCTCCCATTCTTCAGTCCTTCTTGCATTTGAGCCTCTGCTTTGCCATCTCTTTCCACTTTGCCTAAACTCTGTCTCATCTAATCTCTGGGAGAGGAAAAGCTGGCACACACATTTCTGAGACTCTTCATTGACACAAAAGTTAGAAGTTTCTTTGAATATATATTTTTAAATATTTTATTTATTTATTTATTTTTGGCTGCATCGGGTCTTAGTTGAATCACTTGGGATCTTCTTTTGGCAGGCGGGATCTTCTTTGGGGTGTGCGGGCTCCAGAATGCGTGGGCTCTGTAGTTTGTGGCACGTGGGCTTATTTGCCCCAAGGTATGTGGGATCTTAGTTCCCCGACCAGGGATCAAACCCATGTCCCCTGCGTTGGAAGGCAGATTCTTAACCACTGGACCACCAGGGAAGTTCCGAATATTTTTAGTGTATCTTTTTGTTTTGTTTTGTTTTTTGTTTTGTTTATTTATTTGGCTGTGTCGGGTCTTAGTTGCGGCACGAGGGATCTTGGTTGAGGCATCTTTCATTGCATCATGCGAGCTTCTCCCTAGTTGTGGTGTGCGGGCTCCAGAGCACGTGGGCTCTGTAGTTTGTGGCACACGTGCTCTCTTGTTGAGGCGCGTGGGCTTAGTTGCCCCGCGGCATGCGGGATTTTAGTTCCCCGACCAGGGATCGAACCCGCGTCCCCTGCATTGGTAGGAGGATTCTATACCACTGGACCACCAGGGAAGTCCCTTAATATATCTTTATTTCATCTACAGTGTAGACTGGAGGAGTGAAATTGGCCGAGTGTATCAGTGAGAGCAGAGGGGGCAGGGAAAATCATAGAACACAATCAGAATAATACTTTGAGATATAGCCCCACTGTGGGAAGGAACCACACTGATTATCATGGTAATAACCAGAGACGGTTATCACTGAGATAGGACATATGTGCACCGAATGAAATTCTCAGAAGAGTGTACCACATACAAGAAGAAATAGAAACGTTTGTGGTTGAGTTTCTTAATAAGTGACAGGTGACTTAAGTTCAGAGTGGGGCATTGAATGTAGAGCCGTGAGATAGGAACTAACTATGTCATCTCAGCTGGTCAAGGGCTGAAGTTAAGTTTCTCTACTCAGACCACAAGAGCTGCTGGCCCCTTTAAAGAGGTTCTTGTGTGCAGTGACAGAGGATCAGGGAAAGGTAAGTCTTTCCAAGCACATCAACATCAGTTCTTTCCCAGACTTCTGGTCAGCAATGATATTGAATCAAGCCCTTTGGATAATTTTTTTAATGCCGTCTCTGGCTGTCTGCATCAATAGCCCCTAGAGGGGCCATGTCTGACATTTATAAACGTGTTTACTCTTCCCTTCACCTAAATAGACGAAGAGTTGGAGAACCCTCTGAATCACGTGGCTCTAGGCAATTTGAAGTCCAGGCTCTTTAAATCATTCCTTTAACTTTCAATATTTCAGGACAGAATTTGAACAAGATGATTAAAACAACAACAACAAACAAACAGGCAGTGCTCTCCTTTGATCGGATAAACAATTAAGCTCAAATCAGCCTCACTTAAGAGATGCAGCTCCAGGCATTCCCACTGACTGGGACCAGGAATGCAATGTAAAATGGTAAGGTAAACAAACAATTATCTCTACAATTTGATCAATATGGAAGTGGAATGACAGGCAAACAAGACGTTCCTTAGAAGCATCATCTTAAGAGGGACTTGAATTATAAACCATATAACTTTCAATTTCCTCCACTCGTTCTTTTGTATAAATACTGTTCAAAAAAGCTGAGGCCATGTGCTGGTTATCCTCCATTTCTCCCTTCTCCACTGTGATTTTCCACCCTTCTCTGCCCTGCTCTGATTCCCCTGGAATACATGGCCTGGGCACCCCTGCCTTTTAGCTTCTGGTTGGGTTGGGCCATAGGAGTGGGGGTTGCCAAGAGAGCGAAGGGCAGGAGAGAAAGTTCAGGGTGTTTATTCCATCAACATCAACATCTCTGCCCCCCCGCCCCGCAAGTTGTGTGGGGTCATGGCCATGGTTGCCTCCCTCTAACTCCTTCTGTCCTGCCATCTTTCACAGCTCCAGCTCTCAGCTGGGATCACTTAACACTGTTTCTTCCCATGCCCATTCAGGCCAAGTAATGGCTCTCCATCATTGCTAGTCCCTGCATGCTTTAGCATTCCTTGTTGGTTCCCTTAATCCAGCTCATACTTTTGTAAATGCTCCCTTCTTAAAAAGTCTATTCAAAAATCCCAACTGAATTTGTCATGTGTTTCTGATCAGGATCCTGATTAATAGTCAACTGCATCAATGACCCTCTGATAAGCCAGACTCTGGAGCTATGTTTACTTCTATGTTCTATTTGTGAACGAGTGCCTTAAAATATTTCAAAAATGAGCTTGTAATCCCAGTGTATATGCATGGAGAGTATACCATTCTAAATTTGCTGAGCTGGAAAAGAATGTTTAAAAAGAGAAGGTGTGACCTGATATCTGTTATCAGTCACCACGATCCTATGTGTGGAGGTGAAAGTTCTTTAGAACAGTTTGGATTGATAAGTATGGGCATGAGTCAGCCTCATTATTTTCAGTTGCTTCATGTTCCAAATTAAAAAAAAACAACTGGAGTTAACAGCTCTTGCTACAAGTACAGAGCACCTGTGTCCATGGAAATCCTTTCAGTTTACATCTGTGATACATTAAGATAAATTTTAAAAAAATTTCCTGAGAGAACTAAAATCTGAAATGGTGATTATTATAATAATTTTTTTTTTAAAAAAGATGAGAGTCACATAGGGCCATCAGAGACAGGGCAAGCTGAGAGAGTTATGGATAAAAAGTTGTGAACAGAAACTATGCAAATAGCAGAGTTGCCAGACACTGCACAGTCTTCAGACCACTTCTCTATGATTTGAAGAGGGGAGGGGTCTAGAAAGCCTTGGGTATTGTCTCTAAGCATGTAGTTTGGTACATAATGGGGATTTTTCTCAGTACACACTAGCAGAACCAGTGTGGGGAGCGTACAAGAAGACCACAGATGTTTAGGGGTTCTTAACTGAGGGTTAACTAATAGAATTCAGGAAGATCTGTAATCTTGAGAAGGGAAAATCTTACATCTCCACTTTTGACGCCAAAAACTTGGCCTCTGTACACCAGTGCCACATCGAATCTTGGAGACAGTTTTGGGTGAAGTAGACAAGAATAGCTTTATTGCTTTGCCAGGCAAAGGGGGACACAGTGGGTTCTTGCCCTCGAAAATGTGTGTCCCAACCTGGGAGGATTTGGTGAGGAGCTTTATAGCAATGGTTCAAGGATGGAGTTGCTGTTAAGGATCAGGGTATACACAGGGCCTGCACTCCTTTAATCTGGCCTCAGGTAGTCTCTTTTTTGTTTTGTTTTATTTTATTTATTTATTTTTGGCTGCACTGGGTCTTCGTTACTGTGCGCAGGCTTTCTCTAGTTGCAGAGAGCAGGGGCTACTCTTTGTTGCGGTGCGTGGGCTTCTCATTGTGGTGGCTTCTCTTGTTGCGGAGCACGGGCTCTAGGCACACGGACTTCAGTAGTTGCGGCACGCAGGCTCAGTAGTTGTGGCACACGGGCTTAGTTGCTCCAAGGCATGTGGGATCTTCCTGGACAAGGGCTCGAACCTGTGTCCCCTGCATTGGCAGGTGGATTCTTAACCACTGTGCCACCAGGGAAGCCCTCAGGTAGTCTCTTGATGAGCTTCTCTGGTTCCTTTAATCTGGCCTCAGGAAGATGCTAACATCTTCCATTTGTTGGGGGTTTTAGTTCTGTAAAGAGCTCAAAGATATAGTTATGTGTATCACTTGAGGCGGAACCATGACCTTGACCCAAGGCTGCACTATTTGCTTTTTCTTTTCTTTTCTTTCTTTCTTTTTTTTTTTGGCCACACCGTGTGGCATGTGGGATCTTGGTTCCCTGACCAGGGATGGAACCCCTGCCCCCTGCATTGGGAGCATGGAGTCTTAACCACTGGACTGCCAGGGAATTCCCAAAGCTGCACTATTTTCTTGGCCGCTCCTCAGTTGTCTCTGCATCCCCTCCCTTCCTTGATTATCAACTGTTTGAAAGGCTTAGGTGCCCAGGAGCCCCACAGGGTCCTGCTCGGTTTCACTTTCACTAACCTCTAACTGAAATTAGCATTTTTTTCAATTTTGAATGTGGGTAACAAACAATAGAAGTATTAGCAATACCTGTGACTTTGTCACCAACAAGAATCGCAAGCATTGCTATATCATATAGTAGTTCTTGCAGCTATCTTGTAAATCCTTTATATTAATTACAATACTTCAAAATTAGTCACAAAGTCCACTGCTAGACCTTGCTATTTAATGCACTAATAAAGAATTGCCCCTATTGTTGTATTATAAAAATTTTAATACTTTGATAACTGTGTTTTGATGTAATTGGTTTCTTTTGTAATCTTAGATCTTTTACTTTATTAATTTAGAAAGATTATTATCCAGACTGCCAAAAGGTCCATGACACAAAAATCTTTAAGATCATCTGCCTTAGTCAATAGCTCTGACTTAGAAGTCATTGAAAGTTTTCTAGTCTCTATTGATTTTTAGGTCCCAACGACCATTTCAGTCATTACCTTTTTTTAAAAAATAAATTTATTTATTTTTGGCTGCGTTAGGTCTTTGTTGCTGTGCACGGGCTTTCTCTAGTTTCAGAGAGCGGGGGCTAGTCTTTGTTGCTGTGAGTGGGCTTCTCATTGCGGTGGCTTCTCTTGTTGCAGAGCACGGGCTCTAGAGCGCAGGCTCAGTAGTTGTGGCTCATGGGCTCCAGAGCGCAGGCTCAGTAGTTGTGCTGCACAGGCTTAGTTGCTCCGTGGCATGTAGGATCCTCCCAGACCAGGGATTGAACCCGTGTCCCCTGAATGGGCAGGTGGATTCTTAACCACTGCACCACCAGGGAAGCCCCTCAGTCATTACTTTTTGAATGATCAGAACAGATGTTTGGCTTCTGCTGAGTCTAGGAGGGAGTAAATTCCATGGATAATGCTCCCAGGAACACTGTCCCTGGGGACAGAGACTAGTTGCAGAGAGCAGGGGCTACTCTTTGTTGCGGTGCGTGGGCTTCTCATTGTGGTGGCTTCTCTTGTTGCGGAGCACGGGCTCTAGGCACACGGACTTCAGTAGTTGCGGCACGCAGGCTCAGTAGTTGTGGCACACGGGCTTAGTTGCTCCAAGGCATGTGGGATCTTCCTGGACAAGGGCTCGAACCTGTGTCCCCTGCATTGGCAGGTGGATTCTTAACCACTGTGCCACCAGGGAAGCCCTCAGGTAGTCTCTTGATGAGCTTCTCTGGTTCCTTTAATCTGGCCTCAGGAAGATGCTAACATCTTCCATTTGTTGGGGGTTTTAGTTCTGTAAAGAGCTCAAAGATATAGTTATGTGTATCACTTGAGGCGGAACCATGACCTTGACCCAAGGCTGCACTATTTGCTTTTTCTTTTCTTTTCTTTCTTTCTTTTTTTTTTTGGCCACACCGTGTGGCATGTGGGATCTTGGTTCCCTGACCAGGGATGGAACCCCTGCCCCCTGCATTGGGAGCATGGAGTCTTAACCACTGGACTGCCAGGGAATTCCCAAAGCTGCACTATTTTCTTGGCCGCTCCTCAGTTGTCTCTGCATCCCCTCCCTTCCTTGATTATCAACTGTTTGAAAGGCTTAGGTGCCCAGGAGCCCCACAGGGTCCTGCTCGGTTTCACTTTCACTAACCTCTAACTGAAATTAGCATTTTTTTCAATTTTGAATGTGGGTAACAAACAATAGAAGTATTAGCAATACCTGTGACTTTGTCACCAACAAGAATCGCAAGCATTGCTATATCATATAGTAGTTCTTGCAGCTATCTTGTAAATCCTTTATATTAATTACAATACTTCAAAATTAGTCACAAAGTCCACTGCTAGACCTTGCTATTTAATGCACTAATAAAGAATTGCCCCTATTGTTGTATTATAAAAATTTTAATACTTTGATAACTGTGTTTTGATGTAATTGGTTTCTTTTGTAATCTTAGATCTTTTACTTTATTAATTTAGAAAGATTATTATCCAGACTGCCAAAAGGTCCATGACACAAAAATCTTTAAGATCATCTGCCTTAGTCAATAGCTCTGACTTAGAAGTCATTGAAAGTTTTCTAGTCTCTATTGATTTTTAGGTCCCAACGACCATTTCAGTCATTACCTTTTTTTAAAAAATAAATTTATTTATTTTTGGCTGCGTTAGGTCTTTGTTGCTGTGCACGGGCTTTCTCTAGTTTCAGAGAGCGGGGGCTAGTCTTTGTTGCTGTGAGTGGGCTTCTCATTGCGGTGGCTTCTCTTGTTGCAGAGCACGGGCTCTAGAGCGCAGGCTCAGTAGTTGTGGCTCATGGGCTCCAGAGCGCAGGCTCAGTAGTTGTGCTGCACAGGCTTAGTTGCTCCGTGGCATGTAGGATCCTCCCAGACCAGGGATTGAACCCGTGTCCCCTGAATGGGCAGGTGGATTCTTAACCACTGCACCACCAGGGAAGCCCCTCAGTCATTACTTTTTGAATGATCAGAACAGATGTTTGGCTTCTGCTGAGTCTAGGAGGGAGTAAATTCCATGGATAATGCTCCCAGGAACACTGTCCCTGGGGACAGAGAAATCCATTCTCTATTACTTTTCCTGTTCCCATCGAAGGGTAACAGAATATGCCACACCAAAATGTCACTTTGGCATAAAGATTATTTTGATCTGGAGGCAAATGGGAATCAACAGAAGCAAAATGAAGCCTTCCAGAGCTTTCCCTATCTAAATAAAAGCAGACACTTCTGAGAAATGAGGACTGCCATAAATCCCCTCTCCCAGGAGAGTTTTATGGCCATGAAGAAGATGGAAAGTCAGCACCAAAATGGACCCCCCACAAATAACTGTTACCTTCCATTAGTTTCTGCCCTGTATTTACCTTCCAACAGTTTGCTACCCTGGGAAGCCTAAAACCCTGTTTCTTTGTCTTGTCAAATCTCTGCAAATTTATTGTTCTGTTTTTAAGGGACTATATAAGCCCACGTTTTAACCACTCCTTGAGTTTCTCATTGCTGAGTGCTGCCATGTGCATGCATGATGCACATGTTAATAAATTCTGCTTGTTTTTTCTTATTCATCTGTCTTAGTCTATTTTATAGGGCCTCATCTGGAGAACCCAAGATGGGTAGAGAAAAAAGAGTCTTTTCTTTCCTTACACCATTTTGGAAACCTCACTTGCCTGCAATCGTGGAGCAAAGGACAAAACTACCATGTCTGATAGGTCAAAGTCATGGTTTGCTTATAAAAATACCTGATGTCCCAGCAGAAACAGCAAGCAGCCCTTTGAACGCTTAGACTAAAATTTTTTTCTTCCAGTTGTTCCAACAGGACTGCTTCCACCTTGAACTCTTATCTACAACTTAGATTGTGTATTCATTTCTATTTGCATTGTTCAGCTTCCCAAGGGGATTGCATACTTCCATATGACAGGAGCTGTCTGAGTTTCATGCCAGTAATTATACTTACATAGGTTGGCACATGCGCACCATCATCACTGAAGTTATTTCTCTCTCATTTTTTTTTTTGCGGTTCGCGGGCCTCTCACTGTTGTGGCCTCTCCCGTTGCGGAGCACAGGCTCCGGACGCGCAGGCTCAGCGGCCATGGCTCACGGGCCCAGCCGCTCCGCGGCATGTGGGATCTTCCCGGACCGGGGCACGAACCCGTGTCCCCTGCATTGGCAGACGGACTCTCAACCACTGCGCCACCAGGGAAGCCCTGAAGTTATTTCTGAATGATAGTCCACACAAGCCGTTAGCAATCATCCTTGACTTATGTACATATCACTATTGAAATGTTTATGCTTCAATTTTTAAAATACTGGTATTTGGTGAATTCCAAGCAAGATCAGTAATCTAGTTAATCATATTGCCAATGTCAATTTCCTGTTTGGCCCTCCACTCACTTGCTCCACTCTCCACCTCCTACACATACATTCTATGTACCAGCAAGAGCAGGCACAGTGTTTCATGTCACCCCTTTATTTGTGCTGCATCCTGGGCTCCATTCTCCCTCTGTATAAATTTCTGCCTGGATGATCTCATTTGTTCTTTTAGGCCGAATTAATCATTATCTCCTTATGAAGCTGTATCTATCAGTAAATGTTGTAGAGTCCCATTTGCTTCAAGGGTCTGCCTTTCTAGGCAATCCAGTTTCCTTTCTTTTCCCCTACCCCCAAATAATCAAACTTAGGGTTTTTCTTCCCTTCCTCTCATTTCTTTTTGTATTGTTTGTCTTTCTCATCATCTTCTTGCCTCTTTCACACTTGCCACTGTCCATGTCAGAACTCTGAGGTATGAACCTATTCTTTCTGTTTTGTCATTATAAACAAGATCCAAAGCTCATTCTCGTCATGTTATCTCAAAGCCATTTGCCAAAAGGATCCAGAGAATATTTAGGGTGAAACAACAGTTCCAAAGCAGCCTCAGAGGGAAGATATATTCAGTAGGATTAATCCCTTGCTTCGAGGAAGAAGACAGATGCAATATTCCTAACTCGTTTAGGATATCTGCTTCCTTGGCTGGCACATTAAATCAGGGATAGCAGACCCCCAGGCTTCTGGCCTTTCTTTGCTATCACTGTCTCTCTCTCATTCTTTCTCTCTCTCTACTTAGCTCTTACCCAAGTGAAATGCAAAATCTTTCAATTGGGTTTAAGTTTTAAATACTAATGGATGCTTGGGGAAATTGGCCATGGGTGGAGTTTTATGAAAAGAAGAGATTCTGCAGGATGACATGTGTCCTCACATTCACTTCCTAGCCACCTTTCCTTGCCTACAGAATAGGCTGCAATTTGTTAGGTGAGTGCCTGCTGTGTATTCTAGGGGCCTTTTAATTTTTTATATCCCTCTGTCTTGGATGGAGGAAGTTTAGATTATATTGGAGCCAGGATTTTATTTGCTCAGTATCCTACTTTGCTCTCCCCAAATCTGTGAGGGAGAGATTGTTATTGTTGATATTTTAATAGAATATCTCTATCTCTCCCAGGGGTATTATTACATAGCTGATGACCCAGTGACTAGAGAGTCACTAAGTAACTGTCTCTTCCATAAGATTCTTCCAGCTCTGCTGCTAGTCCTTATGTAGCTTTCCAAGCAATTCTTCAAAAGACAGGATGTATAAATTTTATATCCCTTTTTAAAGAAATTCAGTCATCATATCTTTTTTTTTTTTTTTGCAGTACGCAGGCCTCTCACTGTTGTGGTCTCTCCCGTTGCGGAGCACAGGCTCCGGACGCGCAGGCTCAGTGGCCATGGCTCACGGGCTCAGCCGCTCTGCGGCATGTGGGATCTTCGCGGACCGGG
>NC_041234.1:26273020-26286175 GCF_002837175.3 Physeter macrocephalus | reverse complement strand
CTCACTGTTGTGGCCTCTCCCGTTGCGGAGCACAGGCTCTGGATGCGCAGGCTCCGCGGCCGTGGCTCATGGGCCCAGCGGCTCCGCGGCATGTGGGATCTTCCCGTACCGGGGCTACGAACCCCTGTCCCCTGCATCGGCAGGCGGACTCTCAACCACTGCGCCACCAGGGAAGCCCAAAAGTTCATTCTTTATTGCTGATATGGGGTATCTGTAGATATTGGACAATTGTAGATATACTACAATTTCCTTATCCACTTACCTCCTGATGGACATTTGGGTTGATTCTAGTTTTTGGTTATTACAGATGGAGCTGCTATGAACATTCATGTGCAAGACTTTGCATAGTTTTATACCTTCATTTCTCTTGGATAAAACCTTCAGGTGGAATGGCTGTATTGTACAGTGGGAATATGTTCAACCTTTTAAGAAACTGTCAAACAGTTTTCCAAGTGGTTGTACTATTTTACATCCCTACCAGCAATGTATAAGCGTTCCAGTTCCTCCACATCTTTGCTATATTCTGTTGAATACTGAGTGCTGTCTTGAGAAAATGGACTTGCTCTAATTATACCTAAGGAGAAAGTCGGGTTTTTTTTTTTTTTTTTTTTTTGGCTATGCTGCGCACCTTGTGGGATCCTACTTCCCCGACCAGGGACTGAACCCAGACCCTCCTTGGCAATGAAAGTGCAGAGTCCTAACCACTGGACCACTAGGGAATTCCCTTTGTTTTCGTTTTTGGTATAGGAGTGCATGTAAATCTGTGGTTGAGACAAATAATCATACTGTTATAACAAATGTTATCTGTTCTTAAAATCCAGGTTCCTATTACCTTCTTATAGAAAATCATAGCCCACTGAGAAGAAATAAGACAATAAAATTCAAGTATTAAAAAATAAGAAAACCATTGGCTTCATATTTCATAGCCAAGGTATTTTAACACATATTAGGAATAAGTTTTGCAAATTTATATGGCAGGAGGATAGATGATACATTTCTCATCACATTTTTTGGGTTTGAAATGTAAAATTAAACAGTCAGATTGTTTGATGATGAACGCTTTTTTTTTTTTTTTTTTTGATAATACATAAGTGATTTGCCAAGTACTGCTCTGGTAAAGGAATAGACTTATATATATTAAACTCATCCAGGGCAGTGATGCTAAGGAATTAAGTCACAGACCAAGCTATCTGATGAGCGTTTCCTCCCTCAAGAATTATTGTTTGAAAAAGGCAGACAAATGCAATAGAAGTTTGTCTGTGTTTCTAGTCCCTCACTGTAGATTTTGCTCTGGAACGTTTGTACAAAACATAAAGCCATTACTATCACTTCTGGCTGTACACCACTCAAATAACACAGGGACTAACTAGTTAATGATGAATCAACTCTTCCTTCCAGAGGTAACACCAAGCAGGATGCAGTCTTGCTGCTAGAAAGTCCTTGGGCTCTACTGTTGATGGCTTTATGGGTTGAGTCACCTTGAGGCAAATTCCCTTTGTTAGTTCAGTAAATAAAATCTTTTCACTGCATTTGCTAGAGCAAATACAGTTAGAGCAATGATCCAGGGTTTTGGACTATTTAAAAACCCTAAAATTCTTGAAGTCATCCCACAGTGGTACAGTGTTTTAACCTTCTATTGTATTGTGTTCCAATCGAAGTTTCAGTGAAACATTCTGTCTCATTGTTAGAGACGACAGATGTGAATGAAGCCATGTCCAAGACAACAGGGATCATCTTAAAATTAAGTAAAACTGAGATACACAATATCTTTTCAGTATCTTAAATTGTTGAGAAAAAAAATATTTTAAATGAGGGATATAATTGTTCAAAAGCGATATCAGGTGGAAGAGAAATTTTCCACTCAAGAGCAGAGAGGAAAAACAGAATGTATGTATCTTTTAAAATTTCACTTAGCATTAAGTTATGGGCATTTTCCAAATTTTAATGAACTCTTTGTAATCATTTATGATTGCGTAACAGCCCATCAAATGTATATATAGACTTAATGTCTCACATTTGTTTTCATGTTTTTGCAAATTGAATTAATGTTGTCATAAAAAAATATGTAGAACAAAGCTTTTTCCATATTTGGAAATGTTTCTTGAGGATAGAGTCCAAGAAATGGAATTACTTTAACAAAGGATATTAATCTCTTAGTTTTACTATCAAACGTTAAAGTACTTCCCAAAAAGATTGTGCCAATTTGCACCCCACTGGCAGTAAGAACTTGTTTCACTGAAACCTCACCAGGGTTAGGCGTTTTATAATTTTTTAATATATGCTAATTTAATAGAGAAAATATTGCTTTGTTTTAATTGCATTTTAAATTACTAGAGAATTGTTCTTAATATTTGCTTGCTTCTGAGTTATCTACTCATACCATTAAACATTTATATCTTTTGAAGTATCCATGCTTTTATTTATTGATGTATATGAGCTTCTTAGACATTAAAAATATCAACCCTTGGTCTATCAATGCACAATTTACCACAAACGAAAAATCAGCACTTCTGCCTGGGTCTCCAGTTCTAAAATAGCCGTAGGTTGAAACATCCCTAAAACCAAAACTAAGTCTAAGCTAAATCTTTTTTTTTAATTGCCGTTTTGTTACCGACCCTCCAGAGTTGGTCCCCAACAAGGGTCCTTCTGCCTGGCGTCCTTGGCGCCAACGGGAGACAGAGCTCAGTTCAGAAGCAAAATGAAGCTTTTATTCTTGAACAAAGACGGGAAGTCGGCGCTCGCACATGCTCTCCGCTACTGGCCAAGCTGTGGGCGGGGCTGCCTTGTAGAGATCTGTATAGCGGGAGGGGGGTGGAGTTCTCGCGAGGCGGCGCCGGCGTGGTGCTCACAGTCCAGATCGTAGGGCGGGGCGCAGCATCTCTGCGCACGACCCGTCACCACCATCTTGAATCCTCGCTTCGGTGCTGCTGTTTCGCACTAGGAGCCCCGGTCTTAAGTGCTGGGTGCAAGGACTCTGCACGCGGCACCCTGAGCAAGCGAAACTAGACAAAGCACGAAGGAAAAGGAAAAGGTTAGACTTTATTACCCAGATTCTGTTTGTATTTCCCCGTTATTGTTAATGGGCTTTGCCGGTGACAGTTTCACGTTTACCTCCTTTCATAGTGTCTCAGTTTACCGCTGCCAAAACAATATTCCAGGGAAGCTATTTTCCGCTGCGTTCGTATTTTAGCTATTTGCACTCATGGTCTTTCTGTTTCCCAAACTTATAATACCTTCTGTATTTTGTAACAGTTTGTTTGAATCCTGTTCCCAGAAAACTGACTGAGCCAGAGCTTAGTGTATAGCTTATTGTATAGGAAGTAAATTCAGGATCATTCTCAGGATCACAATCTGTGGGGAAGTGAAGGAAGCAGGACCAGGTGGGGGTATACTGTGCTGCAGACACAGCAAAGGTCTCAGCTGATTTCCCAGGGAGCTCTGAAGCTGGGGTGGCCCTTCAGAGTTGTTATCCTACCCTGAGATAATGGGACTAGGCTTTCCACCCCAACCTTAACTGGTCATTGGATGAAGTTTGCTCCTAGAGAGAGTGTGACCTTGTGGCAGTTGGCTGTTGTTTGTTTTTTTTTTTTTTTTTTGGCTTTTGGCAATTCCTGGACAGGGACTCAGCTAAGAACTATCAGCCGCCAACATTCCTGGCCACGGGGATAATGAATGTCTCAGTCCTCAAGGTGGAATTTGGGCTGATAGATCACAGCATCTGCTACAGGGTTGAAAACAGTGGCAAGACCTGCAGTTCTTTGGGTCGACTGACTTCTTCTCTGACATATCTGGTCTTCTGTAGGCCTGAGAAGTTGAGTATGGCTTTGTTAAACCTAATCTGGTCTCAAGTCCAATCAATTCTGGGTCTTATCTAGTGCTTTATCTTAGAACTTTGGATCAAGTTCATGCTCTTCCTGGGACATAGAACTGCCATTTCTGTGTGGCTATGTGGGTTTTATCTGAATTACACATACTCACCTTATTGGTCCAAGGAGAGGCCTGCACCAAGCCCTCCAGATCTGATAGGATTCTGGGAAAACTGGACTCCCTGAGACCATTATATACCAAAGTTCGTCTCACTTCTTCCTTTTCCTCTAATGTCCCACATTCTCATTCAATCTGGACCTGATAGTCCTTGATTGGTTCATAAATCAATCAGTCTTGAACTTAGATGTTGACAGAGTGGTTACCCAGGCATTGGCTTGAATGCTTAAATCAGCTTTGAGGTGAAATTTGTAGGCCCCAACAGAGGATATTCATTTTGCAGGGTCATTTCTCTTTAAATATATATTACTGTCTACAACTAGGGAACAGATGTGCAGAGACCCCTAGAAATAAAAGACGGCTGTACTCAGAACCTAGCTATATCTATGGTAAGGCACGGGGAATGCCTAATGAAGAATCATAGTTTCATTGCTCAAAAAAATGCCAGTGCCACTCAAAGCAGATGAGGAGGAGTCAAGGGAGATGTTAAGGGGAGTCTTGAAGATTGGCAGCAGTCACAGAGCATCTTCTTATCAGACTCTTCTCCCTGAGATGGCCCAACCCCTTTGCCTCTGCCTCTTCTCTTCCAGATTACCATGTACTCATACAAAGAGTAGTGAGAAGCATAATTTACTGCTCCTGGAGTCAGAGGAACTTGACTCTAGGCTTTCTGCATGTGCGACTATAAAGAAATCAAGTAACTACCCTGAGCCTCAGTGTTCTCCTCTGTAAAATGGGGGCAGTAGTCCTGGCCTGGTTCTTGCCGTTGTTCTAATGGCATTAATGTATTAATACTTTATTTCTTGAGCATCGTGGAAGTACAAGGTGTTCCACTTAAGTCAATTTTTTCAGATAATAGACCCAACTCGGTGGCATAATATTAACTATTTTTAGTGGAAATCTTTTAAAAACTATGTTATACACTTGAAGTTTTGGAAAGTAGTTCACAATAAACATAACTTAATCTTTTTGATCACTTAGGCCACCATTATGAACATCAGTTGTACCTTGATGTCATATGGTCCATATAATCTATGTTTTTCCTCAATTTTAACTTTTTTTTGAAATATAGTATACATCCAGAAAAGTGCACAAACTGAACACAACTGGGTAATTAGCACTCAAATAAAGAAGCAGAACCTGCACCCCTCCAAGAGAAAGCATCATCTTGACTCCTAGTAGCATAGATTAGTTTTGCCTTAAACACTATCTCACTGTAATTATATTTATTTAACAAGGAGAATTTATCACCTCTTCTTATATGCTCTCACAAATTTTATCTTATGTGTAATTCAGTATACTTTCATTCTGCCTTGTTTATTGGTTAGTTTTTGAGCAATTCATTTATTCAAGCTACGTTTTTGAATATTTGCTGTATGCCAGGCACTGTTCTTGGAATTGGGGACAAGACACACATAGTCCCTGCCCTTATGGAATTTACATTCTAGTGGGAAATACAAACAACAAAAGTAAACACATAAAATTACTACAGATTGTCTTTAGTGTTAGGATGGGAATCATTAAAGTGCTATGATAGGTGATAAAGTGAAACACTTTTAGTGAAATTATCAAGGAAGGTCTTTTTCAGGAGTGACGCTGAGGTTGAGTAAGAGCCAGTCATGCAAAAGCCAGGGGAAGCATGCTCTAGGCAGAGGAACAGCAAGTTCAAAGTCCCCAAGTTGAAAGAGTTTAGCATATTCTAGGAACTAAGATGGGGCCTATGTCCCTGTCCCTGTGTGGAGGAGGAGGTTTTTTTTTTTTTTTTTTTTAAGGTTATGATGACTTCTTTGATTTGGAGGAGGTGTTTTGAATGAGGGAAGTGTGGAAAGGTGGTCAGGAAAACATGTAAGGTCTTTCAGGGCATGGAGACAATTTTGGATTTTATTTTCTGAGAAGTTGGAAACCATTAGAAGGTTTTACATAGGCGAGTATAATGATCTGATCTACATTCTAGCTGCTGGATATCGGGAGGAGACAAGTTAGAAGGTGTTAAAGACTAGACAAAAGGCTCAAAATGGAGTCGCTTATGCTAAGCCCCACATTACCAACTGAAATGTAATTTAATTACAGTTTCGGCTCTCCCAGTAATGGAATCTTAAACCAGCCAATCAGGAATCTCCTGATCAGCACTAGTTAGGTAATCTGACTGATAAACCCCTGCCATCCCCTAAAGGAAAGTAATCTTGCAATAATCAATCTGCTTTTTTGCTTAGTCCAACTTCCTGGTTTATGCTTCCTTCTGTCTATAAAATCTTTTACCTTGCATGACTCCTCAGAGCTCCTTTCTATCCTGCTGGATTGGATGCTGCCCAATTCATGAATTGCTGAATAAAGCCAATAAGATTTTAAAAATTTACTCAATTAAAGTTTTATTCTTTAATAGAGGCTACTGCAGTAGTCTAGCTGAAAGATGCTAGTGGTTTGGATCAAGATTGAGGCAGTGGAGATGGAAATACAAGTCAAATTCCAGATCTGTTTTGGAAATAGAATTGACACGGCTTCCCAGTGAGTTGGATATGGGATGTGTGTGTGTCTCTGTGTGTGTGTGTGCACGCGCGGAGGGTAGGTGAAGGAAAGGAAGGAGTTCATGTTGACTCCTGGGTTTCTCCCCCAAGCAACTAGATGAATGGTGGAATGGTGGGGTCACTATTTACTGTGGGGGGAAGCTTGTTTTTTTTCACCAATTCGTAAAATTAAGACAATGTTTTTTTTCATCATAGTATTCTCATAAAACCTATTATAGTACTAGGTGAATGTTTGTTAAATAAATGAATTGAATATCCTTTAAGATCAACTGTTACTTTTATAATGGTCAATGTACTTGCCCCTAATAAGTCCACACCTTTTAATTTCTTATTTTTAATCTTATGTGGCCTGGAAACCCGATAATAAAGTCCTCTCAACTTTCTGCAATTACATCTACAAACCTTTCTCAGCATTCGCACCAGTCTTTTCCTCATTCCTTCCAGTTGAAGTAGAAACTGTGCTCTGAATTCTCTCTCCTTAGTATTCTCATTATTTCTGGCCATTGTCATCCCTTCTCTTCCTCTTCATTTCCATCTTCCTCCTCCACTTTTATTTTTAACTCTTTCTTTTCTACACTCTCTTTCCCATCAAAATGTAAATCTGCAAATATCTCCCATTCAAAAGACAAAGGAAAAAAAACTCTCTCTTTAAAAAATGAAGTATAGTTGATTTACAATACTGTGTTAGTTTCACAGACATAGAAAACAACTTACGGTTACCAAAGGGGAGAGAGAGGGGGGAAAGACAGAAAAGTTTCTTTTTGTCTCATCTGCTTCACCTATTGCTTATTCAATCCATTCTCATTTTCTTGCCCACTCACTGTCCAAGCTCTCTCAACTCCCTTGCACAGCCAAACTTCTAGAATGAATTGTCTATACTTGATGTTTCTCCTAATTCAGCTCCCACTCTAGCAATCTGTATTCTGTCTCTACCACTCTGCTCAAACTGGTTTTGCCAAGTTTATCAGTAAGTGTTTTGTCACTAATCTAATTAACATTCCCCAGTTGTCATTTTATTTGGCACTCAACGTTCCCTTTCTCCCTGAGGCACTCTTTTCCCTTTCCTTCTGGAGCAGTACACTCTTGGATTTCTATTTACTTTTCTGGTAGCTCTCTCTCCGACTCTTTTTCTTCTACCTCTTTCTGGATGTTTTTGTCTTTTCATTATGTTGCCCTAGGCATCCTCTCTTCCATTCCATGTCCTCTTGACTGGGTAGCTCATTTACCCCTGTGGCTTCCTTTACCAGCCATACGGTGGAGACTCCCAAGTCAGACGTCTCTTGTGAGCTCCAGACAAGGTTCATCCAACTGCCACCAGAATATCATACCTTGTGTGTAGGCACCATAAGCTCACTCAACAGGCCTAGGATAAAATTCTTCATTTCCCCTGCCATCACTACTCTCCCTCCTCTATCATCTTAATGAATGACATCATTTACCTGGCTGGAAAGTCAGCCTTCCCTGATTGCCTTCACTAGTTTAGGTCTCCCTGCCACGTGTTCCCTTAATTCTCCTCCAATAATGACACTACATTTTAAAATTTGTTTTATAATACTACATATTTTCTTAGAATCATTTGTTCAATGCAAGATTCATGAGGGCAGGAACTGTTTCTATTTTGTTGTCATAATCCCAACAACTAGCATAAGGAGCTGACGTATAGTAGGTGTTCAATATTTGTTTAATGAATGAATGAAATATGTTAGAATTGTGAATTAACTCAGAATGATAGTTTGGGGCTGTCTAGTATGAATAAGTTACATGGGATTTAGTGCATGAACTTTCTTTTAGGTGATTAAAGGGAAGGTGAGGAAAAGGCATAGATGTTTCCTGTGTATTGTTAGACATTTCTTCAGCACTCTTCCTCTGATACTCATTAAAAAAAATGTTCCAGGCCTGAAGTCAAGTAAATGCTATCCTGGTTTAAACCATCACTGCCTACCAAAGTAGTTAAGCGTTAAATAGACAACCTAAATTTCGTGGAAAAATATGCTTTTCTTTTTTTTTATTAATTAATTAATTTATTTTAGGTTTTTTTTTTTTTTTTTTTTGTCTGTGTTGGGTCTTCGTTTCTGTGCGAGGGCTTTCTCTAGTTGCGGCAAGCGGGGGCCTCTCACTATCGCGGCCTCTCTTGTTGCGGAGCACAGGCTCCAGACGCGCAGGCTTAGTAGTTGTGGCTCACGGGCCCAGTTGCTCCGCGGCATGTGGGATCCTCCCGGACCAGGGCTCGAACCCGTGTCCCCTGCACTGGCAGGCAGACTCTCAACTGCTGCGCCACCAGGGAAGCCCACACTTTTCTTTTAATAAGCAATTCTGCTAATTGTTCTAGCCAGTTCTTCCATTTTCGAAACCTAGTCTCGTAATCAAAAGTGAATTTGACAGTCCTCCTGTGTTTAGAGAGTTTTAAGTTATTAAAGTCAGTTTTTATTACAATATTTTCCTATAGTTGTTTACATGTATTTTTATTTGCTTCTGTCTCTTAGTGTGAAGTAATAGAAAAAATATATATTGGCCTCTGCCCCCGGTTCCTGGCACACAGCTCTTAAAACCCTTGTAATTTCCTAAGTGATAAGAGTACTAAGAGCATCTTTTGTTCTAATGAAGCAATGCTTGGTGGGCTCCTGGATGGGGACTGGTCACCAGAAAGACCAAGCTATGACTAGGAGCTTGGAACGTTCAGGCTCATCCCCCATCTTCCAGGAAGGGGAGGTGGGCTGGAAATTGAGTTAATGATGAATCTTGCCTAAATGATGAAGCCTCCATAAAAATTCCAGTGGTATGGGGCTCAGGGAGCTTCTAGGTTGATGAACACATGGAGGTGCTGGGAGAGGTCCTGGAAGCTCTGTGCCCTTTCCTACATACCTTGCCCTATGCATCTCTTCTATCTCGATGCTCATCTGTACCCTTTGTCTTATCCTTTTTAAAATAAACTGGTAAGTAGTGTTTCCCTGAGTTCTCTGTCATTCTAGCAGATTATCCAACCCAAGGAGGGGGTTGTGGGAGCTCAGTTTATAGCCGGTTGGTCAGAAGTACAGGTGATAACTTGGGACTTGTAATTGGCATCTGAAGTGGGGGTGGGCAGTCTTGTGGGACTGAACTCTGACCTTGTAGGATCTGATGCTAACTCTTGGTAGATAGTGTCAAAATTAAATTGGATTGAATTATAGGACACCCAGCTAGTGTCTCAGAGAATTGCTTGGTGGGGGAAACCCCCCCCATTTGGTGGCTAGAAGTGAAGTGTTCTGTGTGAGTAATAAAGAAGAGACACACAAGACAAGTGAGTTTTTCCTACTCACTTAGCAAGTCATAGAGTTGAAGTGAGAAAATAAATACTAAAAAAATCAATACTAAGTGAGCATTGCATAATATTGGTGGACTATCACATGAGGAGCGTTGTAATCTAAGACTACTAATTCCTTTAGAGCTCAACAATGTAGGCTTCATTTCATCTTCTTCATTTTCTATATTTTAAAAATCCTTAAACATGTATGAAAGATTCATTGCAATATGAAATCTCTGTTTAAAAACTACAAAAGCAGCTCTTATGTAACACACATTTTTTTCATACAGAAATCCTTGCACCATTATCTAAATACCACAGCTGTCACTGCTTTCATGGAATATATTTCCTAAATATAGAACAATTATTAATCACATGATAGGTGCACATACTGTGCAAATGTCTGGAAGAGGAAAATGAGACCAACATACATATTTGACATTATAAATATATCACAACTTGGCATATTGACATAGTCCCTTAAAAACATAGAGCAAGAAAAGAATCTCAGGTTTAAGACTAATCCTGAAGTTACATAACCTTGGCCTTTCTCAGTGATTTGTAACTTATAGTAAGGCAGTTCTGCATACACACATGCATAACACAACCTTAATAATTGCACATTTCATCTAGGGTTAGGTATCTTGGTATATCAGGATATGAGTTATTCACTTATGAAAACTTCCCAGGAAAGCCTAATCATTGACAAACAAATGCATCTTTTGTTTTCCTTAGACTTCAGGATTCTCAGATTTGCCAAATTCTGGAGTTAGTCCTAGACCCATGGAAACCTGTCTTTCTCTTCTGAGAACGTCTTGTTCACTGCCAAGTCTACTCCATGGTACTGTTAGTCAGGGAGAGAGACTAGAACAAAGTTTACACCATTTATTATACTCCCAAACTGTAATGCTTTCCACCTAACCTGAACATGATTGAATTAGGATATGTCTGTAATAAGTACTTATGCTTTACTTACAACAGATCTGAATACAGATCAACTAATTTTAGATTAATGATCATCTACCAGTAGTATCTTAGTTATGTAATGCTGCATTACAAATCACCCCAAAAGTTAGCAGCTGAAAGCAACAAACATTTATAACCTCCCAGTTTCTGTGGGTCAGGAATCTGGGTGCTCCTTAGCTGGGTCTTCTGGCTCAGGGCCTCTCACGAGACTGCAATCAAGGCCCTGGCTGGGGCCACAGTCATCTCAAGGCTCAGCTGGAGGAGGACCCACTTCCCACCTCATTCATGTGGTTGTTGGCAGGATTCAGTTCCTTGTGGGCTGTTTGGACTGGGGGCCGCAGTTCCTCCCTGGCTGTTGGCTGGAGGCCATTCTCAGTTTCCTGTCACGCGAGCCTCTCCTTAGGGCAGCTCACAACATAACAGCTGGCTTCATCAGGGCAAGCAAGCAAGAAAAGCCAGAGAGAAAGTGAGCAAGGCAGAAGTCACAATCTTTTTGCTCTAATTTCTGGGAGATTTCCTCATCTATATTTTCCAAACCATCTATTGAATTTTTAAATTTTTGCTATCTTTTTTTGAGTTCTAATAACTTCTTTTGATTGTTTTCTTTTTTTTAAACATCTTTATTGGAGTATAATTGCTTTAAAATGGTGTGTTAGTTTCTGCTTTATAACAAAGTGAATCAGTTATACATATAAATATGTCCCCATATCTCTTCCCTCTTGCATCTCCCTTTCCCCCACCCTCCCTATCCCACTCCTCTAGGTGGTCACAAAACACCGAGCTGATCTCCCTGTGCTATGCAGCTGCTTCCCACTAGCTTTCTATTCTACGTTTGGTAGTGTATATATGTCCATGCCACTCTCTCACTTCATCCCAGCTTACCCTTCCCCCGCCCCATGTCCTCAAGTCCATTCTCTAGTAGGTCTGCGTCTTTATTCCCATCTTGCCCCTAGGTTCTTCATGACCATTTTTCTTCTTTTTTTGGATTCCGTATATGGGGGTTAGCATACGGTGTTTGTTTTTCTCTTTCTGACTTACTTCACTCTGTATGACAGACTCTAGGTGACATTCCCACCAGCAGTGCAAGAGTGTTCCCTTTTCTGCACACCCTCTACAGCATTTATTGTTTCTAGAGTTTTTGATGATGGCCATTCTGACCGGTGTGAGATGATACCTCATTGTAGTTTGGGTTGGCATTTCTCTAATGATTAATGATGTTGAGCATTTCTCTCATGTGTTTGTTGGCAATCTGTGTCTCTTCTTTGGAGATATGTCTATTTAGTTCTGCTGGCCATTTTTGGATTGGGTTGTCTGTTTTTTGGTATTGAGCTGCATGTGTGGCTTCTAAATTTTGGATATGAATCCTTTGTCAGTTGCTTCATTTGCAAATATTTTCTCTCGTTCTGAGGGTTGTCTTTTGGTCTTGTTTATGGTATCCTTTGCTGTGCAAAAGCTTTTAAGTTTCATTAGGTCCCATTTGTTTTTTTTTGTTTTTATTTGCATTTCTCTAGGAGATGGGTCCAAAAGGATCCTGCTGTGATTTATGCCATAGAGTGTTCTGCCTATGTTTTCCTCTAAGAGTTTGATAGTGTCTGGCCTTACATTTAGGTCTTTAACCCATTTTGAGTTTATTCTTGTGTGTGGTGTTAGGGATTGTTCTAATTTCATACTTTTACATGTAGCTGTCCAGTTTTCCCAGCACCACTTATTGAAGAGGCTGTCTTTTCTCCACTGTATATCCTTCCCTCCTTTATCAAAGATAAGGTGACCATATGTGTGTGGGTTTATCTCTGGGCTTTCTATCCTGTTTCATTGATCTATATTTCTGTTTTTGTGCCAGTACCATACTGTCTTGATTACTGTAGCCTTGTAGTATAGTCTGAAGTCAGGGGGCCTGATTCCTCCAGCTCCATTTTTCGTTCTCAAGATTGCTTTGGCTATTCGGGGTCTTTTGTGTTTCCATACAAATTGTGAAATTTTTTGTTCTAGTTCTGTGAAAAATGCCAGTGGTAGTTTGATAGGGATTGCATTGAATCTGTAGATTGCTTTGGGTAGTATAGTCATTTTCACAATGTTGATTCTTCCAATCCAAGAACATGGTATGTCTCTCCATCTATTTGTATTAACTTTAACTTCTTTCATCAGTGTCTTATAATTTTCTGTATCCACGTCTTTTGTCTCCTTAGGTAGGTTTATTCCTATTTTTTTCTTTTTGTTGCAGTGGTAAATGGGAGTGTTTTCTTAATTTCACTTTCAGATGTTTCATCATTAGTGTATAGGAATGCAAGAGATTTCTGTGCATTAATTTTGTATCCTGCTACTTTACCAAATTCATTGATTAGTAGTTTTCTGGTAGCATCTTTAGGATTCTCTATGTATAGTATCACGTCATCTGCAAAC
>NC_041234.1:26191076-26272518 GCF_002837175.3 Physeter macrocephalus | reverse complement strand
GCATTCCTGGGAGAAACCCCACTTGATCATAGTGTATGATCCTTTTAATGTGCTGTTGGATTCTGTTTGCTAGTATTTTGTTGAGGATTTTTGCATCTATGTTCATCAGTGATATTGGCCTGTAGTTTTCTTTCTTTGTGACATCTCTGTCTGGTTTTAGTATCAGAGTGATGGTGGCCTTGTAGAATGAGTTTGGGAGTGTTCCTCCCTCTGCTATATTTTGGAAGTGTTTGAGAAGGATAGGTGTTAGCTCTTTTCTAAATGTTTGATAGAATTCGCCTGTGAAGCCATCTGGTCCTGGGCTTTTGTTTGGTGGAAGGTTTTTAATCACCATTTCAATTTCAGTGCTTTCGATTTGTCTGTTCATATTTTCTATTTCTTCCTGGTTCAGTCTTGGGAGGTTGTGCCTTTCTAAGAATTTGTCCATTTCTTCCAGTTTGTCCAGTTTATTGGCATATAGTTGCTTGTAGTAATCTCTCATGATCCTTTGTATTCCTGCTTTTTCATTTCTAATTCTATTGGTTTGAGTCTTCTCCCTTTTTTTCTAGGTAAGTCTGGCTAATGGTTTATCAATTTTGTTTATCTTCTCAAAGAACCAGCTTTTAGTTTTATTGATCTTTGCTATCGTTTCCTTCATTTCTTTTTCATTTATTTCTGATCTGATCTTTATGATTTCTTTCCTTCTGCTAACTTTGGAGTTCTTTTGTTTTTCTTTCTCTAATTGCTTTAGTTGAAAGGTTTGGTTGTTTATGTTTCTTACGGTAGAATTGTGTTGCTATAAACTTCCCTCTTAGAACTGCTTTTGCTGCATCCCATAGGTTGGATCTGGGGCCACGTCAGTGAAAGCACCAAGTCCTAACCACTGGACCACCAGGGAACTCCCAATTTTTAAGGGCTTTATGGAGGTATTATTGACATACAACAAACTGCACAGATTTAAAGAGTATAATTTCATACGTTTTCACATATGTATACACACCTGAAACCATCACCACACTTAAGAAAATGAACATATCCATCAGCCCCCAAAGTTTCCTTGAGCCACTTTGCCATCCTTCTCTCCTGCCCCTGCCAACTCCTAATTCCTAGGCAGCCATCAATCTGCCTTCTGTCACTGTAGATTAGTTTGCATTTTCTAGAATGTTGGATACACGGACTCAAAATAGAATGTATTCTTTTTTATCTGGCTTCATTCAGCATATTATTTTGAAATTCATCCATGTTGTTATGTGTATCAACAGTTCTTTTTTATTTTTTGCGGTATGCGGGCCTCTCACTGCTGTGGCCTCTCCTGTTGCGGAGCACAGGCTCTGGATGCGCAGGCTCCGCTGCCATGGCTCACGAGCCCAGCGGCTCCGCGGCATGTGGGATCTTCCCAGACCGGGGCACGAACCCCTGTCCCCTGCATCAGCAGGCGGACTCTCAACCACTGCACCACCAGGGATGCCCTCTAGGTATTTTTTGATTTCCTCTTTGATTTCTTCAGTGATCTCTCGGTTATTAAGTAGTGTGTTGTTTAGCCTCCATGTGTGTGTATTTCTTACAGATTTTTTCCTGTAATTGATATCTAGTCTCACAGCCTTGTGGTTGGAAAAGATGCTTGATACGATTTCAGTTTTCTGATCACTGCTGTGGCCTCTCCTGTTGCGGAGCACAGGCTCTGGATGCACAGGCTCCGCTGCCATGGCTCACGAGCCCAGCGGCTCCGCGGCATGTGGGATCTTCCCGGACCGGGGCACGAACCCCTGTCCCCTGCATCGGCAGGCGGACTCTCAACCACTGCACCACCAGGGATGCCCTCTAGGTATTTTTTGATTTCCTCTTTGATTTCTTCAGTGATCTCTCGGTTATTAAGTAGTGTGTTGTTTAGCCTCCATGTGTGTGTATTTCTTACAGATTTTTTCCTGTAATTGATATCTAGTCTCACAGCCTTGTGGTTGGAAAAGATGCTTGATACGATTTCAGTTTTCTGAAATTTACTGGGGCTTGATTTGTGACCCAAGATATGGTCTATCCTGGAGAATGTTCCATGAGCACTTGAGAAGAATGTGTATTCTGTTGTTTTTGGATGCAATGTCCTATAAATATCAATAAAGTCCATCTTGTTTAATGTGTCATTTAAAGCTTGTGTTTCCTTATTTAGTTTCATTTTGGATGATCTGTCCATTGGTGTAAGTGAGGTGTTAAAGTCTCCCACTAGTATCGTGTTACTGTTGATTTCCTATTTTAAAGCTGTTAGCAGTTGCCTTATGTATTGAGGTGCTCCTATGTTGGGTGCATAAATATTTACAATTGTTATATCTTCTTCTTGGATTGATCCCTTGATCATTATGTAGTGTCCTTCCTTGTCTCTTGTAACATTCTTTATTTTAAAGTTTATTTTGTCTTCACCCCACTGCCCACCCCCATCTCCACCCATGAAGGGCCTTCCTAGTGTGTGGAAACCTTTCCTCCTTCACAGCTCCCTCCCACTGGCGCAGGTTCCATCCCTATTCTTTTGTCTCTGTTTATTCTTTTTTCTTTGGCCCTACCCAGGTATGTGGGGTGTTTCTTGCCTTTTGGGAGGTCTGAGGTCTTCTGCCGGTGTTCAGTGGGTGTTCTATAGGAGCAGTTCCACATGTAGATGTATTTCTGATGTATTTGTGGGGAGGAAGGTGATCTCCACGTCTTACTCTTCCACCATCTGGAAGCTCCTCTCTGTTTGTTTTCTGAATGTTCTTTTGTTATAGTATCCTAGTGTTTTTTCACAGATGCCATATTTTCTCTTAACCTCCTGGGGACATTACTAATTAAAAATTTAGGGAAATAAGGGGCATCAGCGCTTGCAGGCGTGGCCACGTGTCACCGGTCCCACTTACCCCAGGCGGATGACTGTCCTGCCCCATGGCCGCAGCCGGGCCATCCCAGCACGCCCTCGACTCGCCCCACCCACAAGGAGCCAGGACCCGCCGCGCCCATGGACGGTACCTCTGGACGGGAGTTTCCCGGGCTCTGCATTGGGGAGCGCGTGGGGCGGCTGAGGCCACACCTTCCTGTCCCCTCCACCACCACCGTCCCCGCCCACCATCCTTCCACGTGTGTGTCCCGCGATGCGTGTGTCTACACGCACCAGCCTCCCGCAGTCCTGCCCTCCCGCCTCTTGCGGGCACCCCCACCCCCACCCCCACCCTCCCTGCCCTGCGGGGCTCAGCTCTTTGTCCGCGGCTCCCCTCCCGGTGGGGCCCACCCAGGATTCCATTGAGGGGCACGCACTGTGGGGCTCCCCAGATCCTTCCCGCGTGGCAGTGTGAGGAGAGGTGTCATTTTCTCCTGTTGGATACGGGAGCTGCTGGGCTGTGAAGACGCCCAGACAAGTGGAAGTGTGTTTTCTCCTCTGGCCGCCAAGCAGGCACCCTCTGCGTCGAGAGCCGCATGAGGCCCTGGGAGCTCTGGGAGATGAAGTTCGGCTGCCTGTCCTTCCAGCAGCCTCATGTGGGTTTCGTCTTAAATGGGGTGAAGACCCTGGAGACGCGGTGGTGGCCCGTGCTGAGCGGCCACCGGCACCGTACCCTGGCCATCCACATCACGCACAGGGACTGGGAGGACATGGCCTGGAGGGAGCTGCTGGCCGAGAGGCTGGGGATGAGCCCCGCACAGATCCAGGCCTTGCTGCGGGACAGGGAGAAGTTTGGCCGCGGAGTGATAGCTGGGCTGGTTGACATTGGGGACACTTTGCTGTGCCCAGAAAACTTAGGTCCCAACGAGGTTGCGGAGCTGGAGAATCAAGCCCTGCTGCCCAACCTGCGGCAGAAGTACCTGACTGCGCTTGCCAATCCCCGCTGGCTGCTGCAGCCTGTCCCTGGGAGAGGCGGGAAGGACGTCTTCCAGGTGGACATCCCCGAGCACCTGATCCCCTTTGGGCAGGAGGCCTGACCAGACTGGGCTCTCGAGAGGAAGGTGACGGAGAGACCAACTCATTGTGCCACCGTCCACTCGCCTTCATGCCCTGGACATGCACGTCTGGTTCGGTCTCAATCGGCCCTGCCCTGGGGAGCGCTGCCCGCTCTGTGCTGTTCACGAAAGCAGACGAGCCCACCTGGTGCAGGGACGGGTTGGGACTCTCCTCGTGAGATGCCGCTCTGGGCTCAGCGACAGAGTCTCGAGGACTTTGACTTTTAGGAAAAGATGGCAGTGCCACTCGTTTTGGCCCTACTGATTCTGGGTGGTTGAGAGAAGTGTGTTTTGAGGGGACCGGTTAGCGTTTTCCCCTCTTTGTCCTGGTCAGAACTCCCAGATGTTTGGACCGCATCTGGGGAACGAACGACGGGGGAAGGCCGGTGGCGGGCCTTGTGCATGTGGGAGAGGACAGCAGGCCCAGAAACAGGGCGTGGTCTGTCCTTACAGGTGACCCTGGCCCTGTTGTAAAGCGTCCCTTGGCTCACGAAGCGTGTGTGTTAGACGTGCTGCCCGGCCACTTCACGTCCAAAGACAGGCTCCTAAATACAGCTCTATGGCAAAGTGAGAAGGGCTGGCGCTCACTTTGTGGAAATCTCTTACTTCTCTGTGGGGTTTGGGACCATCTGTCAGCAAGCTTTCTAGGGATTGTTACCTCTGAAGGTGCTGGGCTTTCCCCCAGGTGTTGGCTGGAAGGGCCCGTCTCTTCTGAGGCAGACGGCATTGTGCACACCTGCCTTGGTGTGTGGGATGGCCCTCCTTTCCGGCGGGCCTCTTTGGGAGGCCCCTGGATGGTGAGCTGGACACACGCTCAGCTGCGAGTCAGAAACTTCTGGCATCATAGGGGGACCCAGGAGGAAGCCCCTTCTGATTCAGGATGCATGACTAATGGAAGGTGACACCCCTGAGGTCAGGAGCCAGGCTGTGCTGCCTCCTGACTAGCAGGCAAGGCCCAGGGACCAGCCTGTCCTGGGCTGGACTCAGTGCTCCCTAGCCACGTCCGTGGCTGAGCGTGGGAAATGCTGCTGCTTCAAATGAAAGGGAACGGCGGGGACCAAAGCCTGCCGGGGGTGTGGGTTTCCAGCCTCGTCGGGCCCGTCCACTGAGATGTGTGAATAGTACGGACAGTTAGAAAGGACACAAGACTCGCAATTCTCGTTCAATTCTTTATTTACTCCCGTGGACTTTGGCTTTTCTTTATTAGAGACAAAAATAGATTCTTGGTTATGAGATGGGGCTTTTTGTGTGTCCCCAGGGGCCTGCGAGCTCAGGGATCGCAGTTGTCCTTGCACGGTTTGCTGAGAACACACGTGCAATCTGAGGAGCCCTCCTGCTCCTCACCCACCTCAGGAACCTTGTTTGGGGACATGACTAAAAGGGCCGCCAGCAGGAGGGAGAAACAGCTGTTGTACAGAGACATCTCCGAGCCATAAGCTGGGTAAACCATGGGGCTGGTGGGCAGTTTCCTGGCGCCGTCCCTTCCGGCGGTAGCCGGGGGCACAGAAGTGACATTCCAGGGAGTGCCCTCCCCACTTGGGCCGCCCTGCTCACTGGGGGGATGGTTTTCCCTGGCCTGTCCCACTCCACCGCTCGTAGAGCGCATGCCGGAAAACAGGAAAGACTGGGTACCACTGGGCCTCTGAGCACTTGGGGCTTTCTTCTGGGTGGTGGAATCGTTGTAATGGATTTGTGGGGAGCGTCTGGTAGCAGTCTCTGGCTTCTTTCTCTTTGGGGCTGTTGCACTGGTCCCGGGCTGAGCAGTTGCTCCCAGGTTGCCTTTTCTCTGAATGTTCTCGATGAGCAGAGGCTTGCCTCTCTGAAAGTTGGAGTTGCGATAGATCTGAAATGAAATGAATCACTTTAGCCATTCTGGGAGAAAATACCCATTCCTCCCCGTGCCCCCATCCATCATAATGGTCTTATCTGACTATGGAGAAAAGGTCTCTTTAAGTTCCTGGCAGGTTATTCCGCCCTAGAGTGTGCACTCCCTAGAGCTCCCCGAGGCCTCGGTCGAGGTGTTACTGTTGCTACCTGACATCTCGTGGCCTCTCAAGAGGGTCTGTAGGCACACCTGCAGGTTCTCTCTAAGGGGCTGTGGCTGAATACCACAGGCTCTACTTTCTCATCTTTCCTTAACTACCTTCTCACGTGAAGAAAGTTATTCTCGGAAACGAAACCCGTTCAGCACGTGGCCCATCTGGCCTCCCCGGAAGGTGTTCGAATAACAAGAGAACGTGGGCAACGGAAGGGCTTTCTACTTTACCATCAGCCTCTTCTCCCCTGGAGAGCGTCTGGTCAGGCATATTTTGCTGAATCCGTACAGGGTCAGTTGGCGGATGAAAGTCTTCAAGCTGTCTGTGTTGAAAATTCTGTGTGTGCCTCTGCGGTGAAGAACCTCCCTCTGGAAGAGGTCTGCCTCGATGATCACCATGTCTCCCTTGTCATTCCAGCGCACAGAGGTGAAGGCGGAATCCTCCACCATCCTCCAGAGCTTTCTTGGGAAGGAGAGCTCAAGAATACTCTTGTTGGCCACACCATTGTTTGGGCCCTGTGGTGGCGGGTTGTCTTGGGAGCCAGGATCTGGGCTCTCGGCTTGGTCACCCTGCTTCTCCGAACTCTCCCTTGAGTCCACATTTGGATCCAGGGACGCACGAGAGGGGACACACCTTGCTGGCTCTGCATCAGCCGATGGGCCCAGCTTGGCTGTACACAGCTCGTCGCTACTCTGACTAGCCATGGAGCCAGTCTAGATTGGGAGCATTCTCCATCCGAGACCGTATCACTGAACTCTCAAGGGCAGAAATACCTTGGACCAGAGCGGGGATGCCCAGTAAATACTGTCCGCAAGATTCTAGAATCTCGGTAGTGGGGCAACCAGCCACTTAAGTCGCAGTCTTCTTTATTGGTCACGTGATGTCACAAAGGCGGTCTGGAGAGGGAGCCCTGGCCAAGTGTGGGGGAGGGGATGGGGACAGGGTCCCCAGCGTCTGTCTTTTTTTCTAAAAGTCTCGAAAAGTATGGTTCAAGTTCCCGGGAAAGACTCCCGTCTGCCGCCAGGCACCTTGTTTCAAGGGGCCAGGCCCCGGATGGGTTGAGAAACGTGATCCTGTCTCCACTCCCATCCCTTGATGCTGGCTTCTGATTTGCTCAAGGGCCAGGCCCTGGCAAGGCGTAGCTTGGCTGCCACTGAGACCAAAGGGATCACGTGGGCCCCTGGCGACTGTCCCTCCCAGAAGATGGGGGTCCCTAGCGGGCTGGTTGGCCTAGCCTGAGTCAGTGCTCACCCCCCAATCCCCCTTCCGGCTCTGGTCGCTTGCAGCTGTTCCTGCCAGCTGGTCAGTCCCGCTCAGATGGGCCCAAACAAAGAGTCCCGATTTCCTGCCTCCCAGGTCACGCTGTCCCCCGAGTCGGGCTGTGCACGACCTCACATTCAACTCAGGTGTTCCCCAAGCACCTCAGACACAGCCCTGCCCACGATGCTGCGTGGGAGGACATAGCCGCGTGCCCTCCTCTGGGCATCGAGCCTCCTTTGGAGCTCTGCCTGCCCCCAGACCGCATCCCTGTGCGGATCACAGAGGGATTGTCTTCAGTGTCCATTTCTTCCCGTAGAAGCCCTTCTCATGGCCCAAGAGCGCTCACTTGGAACAGCTGCGTGTGTCCTTTTCCCATTGCCTTCCCAGACCGTCGGACTCAGCCTCCCTGGAGGCTGCCTCAAAAGCCCCGTTTCCTTTCCGCAGTGGGGGGGTTTGGCTGCTGCTCCCCCAACCCTGGCCTCCCACGTCCACGTTGGGTCTCCGTGGCTACTTGCCCTTTGAAGGACTTGATTTGGGGCTTCAGCGTGTAGCCTGTCCTGTTGAAAGCAAGCATTTCACTGGTGCGCTCCCAGGCCAGCCCTGCTCTCCTTCCCCACGCCTGCCCCTGCCCCCCCTCCATCTCCACCCCTGGGGCCCTGTCGCGCTGTTACCTTGAGGATACATAGGATGATTTTGTTTGCTTTCAGCTTAGACACTTTTGAATGGGCCTATGTGACACGGACTCACTCCCAAGGAAATGTCCTACTTGCTGACCTAGACGTGACCGGAGGAAGCCCCCGTCCACGTGCATTTGGAATTAGATGAGGGTCTGGGTGTCGGACGCACCGCAACCCGAGAGAGAGTCATCTGTCTTCACCGCAGGTGGGAGGATAGCATGGTGGTTTTGGTGATGCGCGTTCTCTGGCCGTTGTGGGCTACTTTGTCCTTCATAGTCACTGTGTAGGGGACGGAGTGGCACCTTGGAAAGGCCTGTCTGCGAGGATCCTAGGTCCCTGGCCCAGCTCTGCCACTAAGCAGGGTCATGTGCCCTCTGTGAGTGCCACTGCCCTATTTCTGAAAGGGGAGAGCTAAGAGGGTGTGGAAGAGGTGCCTTTCAGCCTAAGGACTGGCATCCTGGATGGAGCTCCCAGGCCTAGATTCGGGCCTGCTCCCTGGTCTTTGTGCTTCTAAACTGGTTTACAAAGCATTCTTTCAGGTCAGTTCCTCCTGTAGGGACATGACCTCGGAGGCTGCGAATTTCGGTGGAGGCCGTCGGTGGCTCCTCAGAAGGGGCCCGAAGGCTGGGGCCTCCTTGGGCGAGCCTGCTTGTGTGGCCTTGCCTGCTGCCCCCCTCCTCGGGCCCTCCCTCGCTCCCTGGGTCCCGTAGGAGCTGCCTCCTTCCTGGTCCCCCTCCCTCCCAGGAGCCAGCCGGGCCCCGGCAGTGGGTTTGTGTGGCACCGTGGGGTCTTTCTCAGCCGGGTCTCGGGACCCTTCAGTTGGGCAGGCACAAGCCCTGGTGACGTCCAAGGCCTGCCTTTCCCAGCCTCGCCCTCCAGCCCCTGCCCTTGGCTTCCGCGCCCTGATGCCCCCAGCCCAGAGGCCCTCCAGCCACTCCCCTCCCTCGCTGCCGCCAGGATCTCGGGGTGTCTGCCGGCGTTAACTTCCCTCCAGTATCTGAGGAGGCTGTTGGAGGGGCCTTATCCCAGTAGGCACTGGGGCCTTACAGTCAGTCCCAGGCAGTCTCAGTCCCTCCTTCCCCGTGGCTCAGCCATGAGCAGCTCAGCAGGCCGGGTTCTCGTTGGACAGGAGGGCCCCAGGGCAGGAGCAGGGACAGGGCGCCGTCACGCAGGAAGGTGCCGGGACTGGACAGAAATGCCGGCACCTGGCAGTGTCAGATCTCAACAAACCACAGACAAGCCCCACACTGTCTCTGCTTCGCCTTGGCACCTTCCTTTCTTGGGCCTGCTTTTTGTCAACTGAAAGACACCGTGTAGCACTGAGAAGAGCAATGAATTGCCAGTCAGGTCAGCCACGGGCTGGGGTGGGTGGGAATAGCGTGGGCTCGAGAGGACTTCAGACCAGGGCTCTGGTCCCCACCCCGTCACTTACCAGCCCGTGATCCTGGGAAGATTCTCAAGCCCTGTGGCCTCAGGTTCTTCACCTGTGAAGAGAGGGGGTGTGATGAGCCCTGTCTTGGGCTGCAGGGATGTGTGTGAGCTGCGTAAAGCAGCTCACAGGGCCTGGCATCTGTTGGCATGTTGATGATTGGCAGTTATTTCTCATATTGTTTGGCCTCAGGCCCTTCCCCTCTCTCCTCTGGCATTTGGTTGGGCGGTTTCTTGTCCCGGTCATGTCAGAGAATATGCAGCTCAATAGGATGTGGAAAAGCTAATCAGCCAAACAGGATGTTTCATAAATAAAACTAAGTAAATTTTCCCAATTAGAGGATGTGTTAAATTCGGGTGTGAAGGAGTGTTCCCAGCGGGATACAACAGGAAGCTCCAGGAAATAGAATCAAGGAACAAGGCTTTGCGTCCCTCCCAGATGCTCTTCCATCCAGACCATTCCTTTGCTTCATTTCAGCCCCACCAGACATCAAGTCCATGATTACAATTGCCAAATTACAGTCACGATAATGATTAAAGCTAATTAACACCTTGGGTCCTGGTTCCCCCCCGAACAGGGAAAAGAGGGCCTGTCCACGGACTTCTGGGCATCATGTCAAGGGAGTGTGACCGCATTTCTCCAGATGTTGTATATATAACACCTACTTCTTCACTATGGTCAACAGCAATGCGACAAGAGCCAGGACCCCTTCCTTCCTGCCCGAGTCTGAGATTTCTCTCGGGTTTATCCGTGATCCAGAAAGACACCTCACAGCAATGTCGCATTTCAGACTTTCCCCCCAAACCCAAGTCACACCGCTTGCAGGTCTGGCTGCTGCCACCACCCAGCTTCATCACCATCACCTCCCACAGAAGGAAGCCCCACTTCCCAAAGCCCCAGACTGCCCTGGCTCGGGGCAGTTACACTCCAGGGCTCGCTCCTGGAGTCCCACTGCCTCTTCCCATGTTGACTTGTTCTGTGGGACTTAGGGGACGTCTCACCACCTTCCTCATGTGACTGCGGCTCCTAGACCATCACTCTAGGTGTGAGTGTGTCCTGCTTTTCCTAGCATTCCCGCTACTAACACAGGGCCTTCCGGAGAGCAGAGGCTCCGTGGAGGTCTGCCGAATAAATAAGCTGGAGAGCAGGGGGCTTACTCAAATCAATTTTTTCATACTTTAGTAAATCACCGTGCAAATCCAACTAAACAGAGATAGCTTAGTTTTACAGAATGACAGACAAGAAGGATAAGAAGCAAAAACTCACTACGATTACTTTTATTTTTCTAATTCTTCCCTCATCTGTATTACTGCTAAGTACTTTCACGTTTCCAGAGCAATTCTGATTCCAATTCCATGTTATCTGCTTCAGGGTCACAAAATGAAATGGGAGATTTTCCAGTCTCTTTTACAAAACAGCAAAACTCTTGTTCTTAAACTGGGTAATTATAAACACATTCTAATCAATGTCATTCACAAAGTTAGACACTGAAGCTTGTTTAGTCTTCCATTAAAAGGAATAACATTTCAAAAATTAAAAAAAAAATAATTAAAAATTTATATTCATTACTGCTCAACTAGAGAGGCAGAGCCACGAGGGTGTGTGTGTGTGTGTGTGTGTGTGTGTGTGTGTGTGTGTGTGTGTGTGTAAATCTTTGTGTCTGATGCTAGAATGTGAAGCCCACAGGGCAGGCAATCAGGAAGGAAAGATGGCTGTAAAGTGAGGAAGAGAAAAGGCAGGCTAGAACCCCACAGAGACAGACTGAAATCCATGTTAGTTTTTGTTGCCCCTGACCTTAGTGGGTGTGGCTGTGATGCTTCCTCGAAGAGTAAAACACACACACACCTGCCTCAGGAATTGGAGATGCTGTAGGAGAATCTGGGGAAAGGTAGAACAGTTGCAGGCCCACCTGCTGCCTCACACCAATGAGTGAGTCAGCAGATCAGCAACAATATGTATGAGCTACAAAATGCCTGCTGCTTCCCTTCTGTGCTCCAAATTTCCCAAGACTCTCCCCTGTCACTGACCCTAACTGGAAGCATACAAGAAAGGGAATTCTGGAAAATGTAGTTCAGCCTAGCCAAGCTGGCACATTGTAAAGCCACCACAATGACCAAGCCATTCCTATAGATTGCTAGCTAATCAGTTATACCACAACACTTGAAAATGCATCTCATAGAGATTTACTTAGTCATCCAACATTTATTGAATCCCAGTAGGTACAGTCCCTGCTTTCGAGGAATTCACAGTTCAATGGGAAAAACAGAAAAATCAATGGAGAGCAAGAGTTCAGAGGGAGTTCCAGAACTCTACATTCTCTGGTTACAGTAATCTATTCCTCAGTCTCCGTATCACCATTGACAGGAATGAAAAGGAGACCAGAGCTCTGCACTTTTCTGGCAAAACCTCCATGTCCAAGCCCTCTTCCCCCTTCACTATCTGCCTTGAGAGCACCAGGAATGATCTCACAGTGACGTGAAGCCCATGACAGCTCCCATCTCAGCTCCCATTTGTCTTCCTTGCTTTGTTTTTCTCTGTAGCACTTACAACATTTTGACCCACGATTTATCTTGCTGAATTATTTGTTTGTCTATCTTTATCCATTAGAATGTAAGCTTTAAATGGGCAGAGAATTCTTCTGTATGATCACTGTTATGTCTTCAGAAGAAACTGCCTCACACTTAATATATGTTCAGTACATATTTGCAAGTAAATCATCTACTCATCTCAAGGAGGCAACCCACGATACCTATCACAGTTTTATTAAACTGAGAAAGAGATGGAACGAATAAAAGGTATTCAGATGCCATATTTATCTATCAGTTTAGATGGCATGAATGTTCTGGAAAAATTCTCTTTATTCATATATTTAGAAGAAATGATCCACAGAAACAACCTCAATGAGCTACCTAATCTTATCTTCTGAGGAAGAGTGTAGAAGAATGCCTATCTTGCTCCTTGGTGTTTTTGACAGACCACCAGTCCTCTATTGATTCCGGTTTTCTTAAAATTGTGAAGATTTTTTCTAAAATATTATTTGAACCTGAGCATATTTATATAGTTTGTCCTACTCATCATTTTTATACCCCAGCAGTTTCAAGGTTTATAAATAAGCTAAGGCAATAGTCCCTAGATGCCAATTGGTCTCAAAAGTATAATTTAATATCTTCTTCCCAAAAGCAGTTGTTTGGCGTTGCTGGTATGCAGTGCCAAATCTGGGATTATTTAAGCCAGATGAAAGTAAGAGTAACTGAGAAGTGGGTTTTAAGGTTCATCAGGATTTTCTGCAGAACCAAACTGCCATCTGTTCCTCATTACATAAGAGGCAATGCTCTGTGCTCACCAAATGCCATTTCATTTTCTACTGTCTGGATACACAGGAAGGTTACAATTCCCAAATTCCATTGCCTTGAGGTTGTAGCCGCGGCACTGGATTCTGGATAATGAGTTGGCATGTAGAAGTGGGTGGAGAACATGTTTTCTAAATGGCATAGCTTCAAGATGGTGGAGCTTCTATACCTTGGGTGACTGAGTGTATAGCACAGTCTCCCATTGACTGTATTGATTGTATAATGTGAGTGAGAAGTAATCTTTTGTCGGGTTAAGCCACTGAGCTTTTAAGGGTTTGCTATTGTTTCCTGACTAATCTACCCACCTTTGATAGGAACCTGTGACTGAACTGAAAAATTCAGAATTTAGATTAGAATTATATTCTGGTTCCTAGGCACACATCTCAGAAAAAGCTACTTTACTCTACAACGTCGAAGTTTCTAAGTAAACTAGGAGTTTGCTGGGATCCCTCCCTTCTTTCTTAAGAGGTGTCATCTGCTTATCTATAACCATAGCCAAAAGGTTTGGTCTTATTTTCTGCATATGTTCTCTCCAGAACATTTCTCTTAGGGGCTTGGTGCTTTCTGCTACCTTTGGCTTAACTGTGGGAAACTTTCCAGGGCCGGAAATCACCACAGTGTTCTCTCTTAGAGATATGGGGGATTCCCTCTGGCTACCCTGTCCCTAAAGGGATAAAGTGTTTTTAGAAAGGAGGAACAGAGAGTAGAGATATAAATCAAAGTTCTTGTTTCATTTGAGTTTCTTTTCCATCTCCCAAGGGATGCACCCAGAGACATAACATAGATCTTCCCTTGGAGAAGGCCACCCTTCGCCAGCTCCCCCTAAGTCCTAATTGGCTTTTCTCTCCTTAGTTTTGGCCTCTGCTTCCCCAGAATACTATCTTTCAAATCTTTCAGTCTGAATAGTCTCTCCTCCATATCAGGAGAGCCACATCCCATCCCACAGAAGAAGATTGGTGTGGCTCGGTATTCAACACAGAGCTGCACCACCCAACTCTTTCTTCAAGGAGGGATTTGCCTTCAGGGCCTGCCTCATCTGCAGAAAGCAGCCTTGTGGGAGCTCATGCCCTTCCAGGGCAGCCCATATCCAATGACTAAGGGCGGCAGTGGTATAAAGGCCCTGCTGTTTTGTCCTGATAGGAGACAAGTCTGATGAACAATCCTATCTTCAGAGATCCTCACTGGATTGCACTAGGCTGTACTGGGCCTGCACGGTAGTTCAGCTGCTCCCTCTGCTCCCCTTTCTTTGAAACATACTGATCTCTAATAAGCATCTTGTACCCCAGACTCTGTCACAGCATGTGCTTCCAGAGAACTCAACCTGCAAGAGGTTCTCTGGATCCTGTCCGGTTCCTGAAGTCATTGCTAAATCTCATGCATTTTGCCCGATAGACCTTGATGTTTGTCACCAGTTGTTCTGCAGGCAGTGGTGGGGGAAGGCTGTGTGTATGGGTAGAGATCTACTACTGACCAGGAGAGCTGCCAGCTATGCAGCTCCAGAACTCAGTGACCTACTCACGTCTTTTAAATGCTATCACTCATTTCTTTTAGAGATCATATAATCCAAATACATATTGAGAAAAAATATTCCCTCAAGTAGCAAAGAGCTGTCTCTGCTTTTAGATACAGTGTAATATGTCTCTTTTTTGGGTATTATTTTGAGAATAATACAACTGCTATCACTGATATTTCTGCTATAATTCAATAATTCAATTCTGCTATGGAGAAGAAAATTAAATGGGACAGATGAAAGCCATGAGAAGTGTTAAGCATAAATAGTAATAAGTTAGACGCTCATAAGATATATGCAAAATTCACAGGATCTGTTAAGTATAGATAATGAGTAAGCATGTAGCTCGTGAGACAGGCAGAACATATAAGAGGTTTTAAATTTAGACAGTAAGTTAGTAACCTAAAAGATATGTTAAAAGATAGATAGAATAAATGGAGTATAGAATAGAATAGACAAGAGTGTTCTTATGGATAGAAAGTAATGGAAAAACCAAGACCAAATCATGATGATGCTACTTCTGGTTGACAGTTATGTCACCCCTAAACTGGCCACCTATTGGTGGCATCCTGTAGGGTACAGTTATGGCTTCACACGTGCTCTTCCCAAACAAAAGAAATGAATCTCATAGCTGTTCTGCAGGCTTATTGACAGGCTACATCTGTGTCTAGGAGTGCCTGTCTCTGGAACCCACAATACATAGTTTTCTAACTGCATCATCAGCGGGCGAAGGCTGAGGGCACAGAGAAGGAGAGAGAGAGAGGACATTCTGAAGATTCAGGTGTGTGGTTCTTCCACCCTGCTTGTCTTATCTTAAGTGTATTAAACTGTCCCATCTTTTCCTTCTTGCTTCTCATTGTGTTTCAAATAGATTTAATAAACTGTATGTTTATTATTTGCTTCAGAATTTGATCTGTGAACCTTTCTGTTCTGTAACCTCTGGGATTCTGGAATAGCTTGCCTGATACCGATGATAGCTACCATTGTATCAAAATGATTTCCCACATGATACAGTAGGTCACCGTTATTTTGTTTTCTTACTAAGAAACTCATCGCTCTTAACAGGCAATCACAACAGAGCACCACTAATATTTAATAGCAACTTTTTCTGTTTTATGGGGAAGCTCATGAGTGTTGATTCTGGAATAGCTTGCCTGATACCGATGATAGCTACCATTGTATCAAAATGATTTCCCACATGATACAGTAGGTCACCGTTATTTTGTTTTCTTACTAAGAAACTCATCGCTCTTAACAGGCAATCACAACAGAGCACCACTAATATTTAATAGCAACTTTTTCTGTTTTATGGGGAAGCACATTAGTTTTTTACAATGATTATGGTGGTTTTAAAATAAGTTCACAGATTCTTTGATGTTTCTCCTTTCAAGACAAGATGTGGAGTTTAATTTCCTTTTCTTTAAGTGTGCGCTAGATTTAAGAGACTCACTTCTAATGAATAGCATATGGAAAAAGTGATGCTATATAATTTCCAAGACTAAGTCATAATCGCACTGTGGCTTCCTCCTTGCTTCACTCTGTCTTGGATCATTTCCTCTTAGGGAAACCAACTGCCATGTTTTGAGGACACTCAAGCAGCCCTATGATATGACCAGTCTGGTGAGGAACTAAGCCCTCTGGCGAACAGCCATATGAGTGAGCTTGGAGTTGGATCCCCCCAGCCCCAGGCTTTCCTTCTCTTTGAGTGTAGGATGACTTCGGTCCTGGCCAACGTTTTGATTATGACCTCACAGCAGACCCTGAATCAGAACCACCCACTAAGCCACTCAATTTTCGACGCACAGAAAGTGTTCGATAAATATTTGTTGTTTTAGGCAAATTTTAGGGTAAGTTGTTACTCAGCCATAGGTAACTAATGCAATAACCCACTATGATGGGTAGCTGAGGGTGAGGGCTTCTTACCTGTGAATATTGATGGGAAAAGCATCTTTTATTTCCTTCCAAAATTTTGACTTTATCTTGTGACACACAGAGAGCAGTGAAACCAGCAATCTGTAGAGAATGAAAAACAACATCTCTAGGTTTTGTGGAAAGAATTGCAGGAAACTCTGCACTTAAAATTGTTTAATTTTCATGAGTCTGTGCCACCTTCATGATATTAAAAAACTTGGAATAATTTTCTTTGCCCTTTCCGTGTTTGAGTGATGAATGATCTCTCTAAGGGAGTCAACGCCTCGTCAGGCAAAAACCTCATGTGGATTTCATGCCTTATCATTGCTCCTCAAATTTGTATTTAACCTAAAGTTGTATTTAACGTGTCAAAACCCAAACCTACCCCATGGAAAAAATATGTTTACTTAATTTAGTATTAGGCTTAAGTCAAACTTCAGGGAACCTTGAAGATTCAGTACTTGCAGCAAAACTGATTTGCAGTCCTGCAGCAGATTTACTTCACAGCACAATCGAGTTTATGCACTTCTTGTTACCATGGCCTGTCTGTCTTGTGGTCATGCCAAAGTCTTATTGTTTCCTGGTGGACTTGATAAATGGTCCAAAATGTTGGGAGACAGAAATAGTTTGGCTTTTAGCAACTCTTTTACAGTCTTACCTTTCCATCAAGGATTAGCAGGAAAATCTTGAGAGACGACTGTATGCCTTGTTTTTCTGTACCAGTACACCCACACAATTGGAATTGTTTTAGAAATTTGTTTCTACATTTTATAGTACTTATAAAACTTTGTGGCATAAATATACATATACATTTTTGTCCTAAGCTTCAAATGCCCTCACTGGTTTGTAAATTCCTTGCGGGCTGTGTGGAACAAAGAAGAAAGCACAGACAGGCTTTAGAACCAGACAGATGTGGGCCTAAATTCTGGCTCTACTGCTTACTAGCAGCATGACTTAGGCTAGGTACATAATGTCCTTGAGCTTTGGTTTCCTCCTCACTAAAATGAACACAAGGATTTCAGTCTCACAGTGGTCTTGTAAGGGCTCAGTGAAGTAATGTATGCTAACAATCTGTCACATGGTAGACACTCTTTCCTTTTCCACCTTTATTCGTCACTCTGAGCCATCCATCACCCATGCCTTCCATCCATGCATGCTCCAGAATATTTCATGGTGCCTACTGCAGTGTTTCTCAGGGGATATTTATTGGATTTAGGTATTATTATTTTATTAATTATATCAATAATACTTCTTTCCTCAGCCCATACATCTAATCCACAGGAGAGTCTAGTACTTTCTTCAAGATACGTGCTGCATCTGCCCTCTTTTGTCACTCACCCTTGGCACCATCCTAGTCCAGGTATGGAGCACTGCAGCAGCCTCCAACTGGCTTTCCTTTTCCACTCTTGATCTGCTTTAGTGCCTCCTTCCAAGTAGCAGCAAAAGTAATCTTCTTAAAGTCTGAAACCAGTCATGTCACCCCATAGCTCAAAGCTCTTCCTTGGCTTCTCTCTGTACCTGGAACAAAAGCAGACCTCCATCCCATGACCTACAAGGCCCTGCATCACTTGTCCCTGCTCATTTCTCCAACCCAGTCGTAGACCACTTGCCCCTGCTTGATGTGCTGCAGCCCCACTCATTTTCACTTGCTCCAACATGCCCAGCTTTCCCACCGCAGGGATTTACATAAGCTCCTGCCATGCTCTTCCCCTCTGATCTTTGATCTTTGTGGAGCTGCTTCCTTCTTACTTTTAAGTCTCAGCTCCGATGTTGTCTTCCCAGAGAAGCCTCCCCTGACAGTCCATTCCAAAGGAGATTTCCCTTCCCTTCTACCTTCTTCTCTATATCAGCCCCTTATTTCTCTCCTGCATAGTATCTATGATGACTTATTTTACTGATGTCTATGTTTAATTAATTTTTATCTCTCTCCCCTGCAACCATGTAAGCTGCATGAAGGCAGGGTGCTTGTCTCATTCATCATTATTTTCCCAGTGCTCCTTGCATCTTATGGTGAATAATAAAAACATTAGCTTGTCCCTCCTTCTTTACTATTCAATAATCTTCATATTACCTTCCTTCCATCTATAGCTGATGGATAAAGAATAATATAAAGTTTTGGATAAATTGAGAACAAACAGTTGATTGATTTAGTCTGTGTGATTTGCCTTTTCAGTAAAAAGTTTTTACTGAGTCTCCTGGACCGCTCAGTAATGGAGCTTGCAAATAAATACAGCTTAACCAAGAGGCTTTAAAACTCCTTTAAATATTAAGAAAGGCTACAGGATATATGGAGGAAGGGGAGCAGAGAATGTTAGCTTTAATACATCCCAAACTTGAGTCAAGAACCCTATGGCAAAGAGAGGGTAAATAATCTACTGTCTTAAGGAAGTAATTAGCTAAAAAATCATCTAGCACATAATATCCCTACCTAGTAAAATACCCACTAAGGTCTTTATAAAAATTAAAAAAAATTTTTTAAATTTTTGGTCACACTGCACGGCATGCGGGATCTTAGTTCCCCGACCAGGTATCGAACCTGTGCCCCCTGGAGTGGAAGCGTGGAGTCTTTCCTGCCTCCTGGACCGCCAGGGAAGTCCCACCACTAAGGTCTTTTACAGGGTTCGTCTCATTAGATTATTATCATGAATCCTTAGCAGGAGTGCTTCAATACAAGGGTGCTAAGGGTGCTAGGGGGTGCTAAGCATCCCCTAGGTCTGCCTGAGCAGAAACTCCAGTCATCAAAACAGACTGCCAGCGTGTGTCAGTGGAGAGCTCTGCCTGCAGATCAAGCTGGCAGCGTGTGTCCCACATGCCAGTGGAGTTAGCAGATGAGCTTTCCTTCAAGGAGCATTTGTAAGAGGAGAGAAAGTGGTAACAGTCTGTTCTGTAGTAAAGGTTTCTGTGACAGTCACATTCCTTCTGAGACCCTCTAGATAACTCCAGAATCCAGTTGATGCTGGAGGGGGGCGGGGGTGAGACAGGCAGTGATGAGTCTCTCAGAATTCTTTGTTCCCTCCCACTGTGGACAGAACTCTGCTCCTAGAAATACCCCTCCTCCTCATCAGAGGACTCAGTTTCCAGAGCACAAGTGCAGGGTGGGTTGGATGCTCCCTTATATTCCTGAATTGTAGAGGCTGTACAGTTGACAGAGTAAGGGCATATCCAGCTGTTGGCAGTGCCAACCACAGCTTTGTGGAGCACAGTGCTGGCACACAGAAGGCTTTTTTGGTTAATATTTTTTAAAATTTTGAAATAATTTTAGATTTAGAGAAGAGTTGGAAGATAATACAGAGAGTCCCTGTATTCTCTTTGCCTCGCCACCCCTAATGTTAACATCTTACATAACCATGTATAGTTATCAAAACTAAGAAATCAACATTGGTATAATACTAGTAACTAAAGACTTTATTAGGATTTCATCAGTTTTTCCCACAATAGGCTATTGATGGCTATGATTTCCTAACAGGAATACCTTTGAGTCAAAAGATAAAAGGGGGGCTTCCCTGGTGGCGCAGTGGTTAAGAATCCGCCTGCCAGTGCAGGGGACACGGGTTCGAGCCCTGGTCCAGGAAGATCCCACATGCCACGGAGCAACCAAGCCCGTGAGCCACAACTACTGAGCCCGTGCACCACAACTACTGAGCCTGCACTCTAGAGCCTGCGAGCCACAACTACTGAAGCCCACGCGCCTAGAGCCGGTGCTCCAGCCCACATGCAGCAACGAAGACCCAGTGCAGCCAAAAATAAATAAATAAATAAATTTATTTTTAAAAAAGTTAAAAGGGAGTACATGTTCGATAAAAGTCAAAAATGAGACTCAGGTGTCGGTATTCAACTAGCGGGTCAGGAAGCCAGTCTATATAGAGCAGCCAAGCATCATTTAAGTTTTCTGAATGTTGTCAGGATACATACTTCTCCCTTCTTAATTATGTTGGTCTTTTCTTTAGGCACTATAGCTCTTTCTCTAGTTAATCTCTCTGCTGTTTTCTTCTCCTGTCGATCTCTGGTCTTTGGGAATTAGTGGTCCAAGTGAGTAACAAAGTGGTTTGTTAACAATGAATTAGAGCAGAGGGCCAATTTTACTTTGTCCTAAATTAAGATGAAACATGTAAATTTCTAAGCGCAGCCGTGAGTGGGAATTGTAGCAAACAACTGAAAGTAAGTGCTAATAGAATGATTTAATAGAGACAGCACTTAATCCAGGCACTTTTGATTTTTTTCCAGCTCTAAACTTCTTATTCTTAAATGAAATTAAGTTTCCACATTTAAATCTGGTGTCTGCCATTAAGTTCTAAACTAGAAAGTTTGGCCTGATACTTCATTGCTTGGGACAGATAAGAAACCAGACATTAAAATTTGATTCGAGGTAATTTGTTTTTTAGAGACCATCACTGCATGGGACAACTGTAGATCAGTGATTTGAGACACCTTTTAGATTCTTGTTCATCTCTCTTTTTTGTTCCTTCACATGTAAATTCTCTTCTGAATACAATTAACTTTCAGGGCTGGAGCTGTGAGTTTAAACAAGAGGATTTCTCAGAAAACCCTCCAACAAATTCTAAAACCGATTTATTACTATGTGTGAATTATCTCTGTCATGGTAGGACTTACCTTGTAATTGGCACTACCAGACTTTCTTCTTGGCATTAAGACTTGCCTCAAATGAATCAGGGTCTTGGCCCATCAGCAATAATAACTTTACATTGTGCAGTGCTCTACAGCTCACGCTTTTCTACTTTTGTTCTCATTTTGTCTTTAGGCATCTCAGTGGCATCTGTACTTCATAACTCAAACAACTGAAGCTTTGGATGTATAGTTGCCCAGGGATACAGAGTTAGTAAGTGACTGAGTTGGGATGAGCCTCTAGGTGTACTTCTTTTTCCTAGCCAAGCAAATTCTTGGTCTTAACTCCAAACAAACCTTAGACACTGTAGTGCTTGCTCTTCTCTCACAGTAGAAGTGGCCTCAAATTTTAATAATGTTCAAATGTCAGTGACTTTCAAATGTAATTTGTCTTTGGCTCTGAAATCAGTTGGCCAAAACTAATCTAATAACATGGAGCTTTCTTTGTTTAATCAAATCATAAGAGAGGCAATAATAAAGGGCTTTCTCAAATTGTCAGCAGGGGTTATCTCTTTTTATTACTTTAGCTGTTTCCAGTGGAAGTTTTTGCTGCTATAGAATAACTAGAAAGCCTAGTTCTGTTCTAGTGTTACTGACCTTGCCTTTTCTACACTCTTGCCTTGATAATTCTCCCCTGGTCTAACTTTTGTTGATGTATGAGTTTGCCTTTCTAATATTGTTAGGACTCAAGAGAAAGCTTTTTTATCTTGGGTTTCCTCGTTTGCAAAGCACTATGACCTCAGCTTTTCCTGCTCTTAATACCATTAGAACTTTTAAGACCTAATCAGAGTTGGACAAAGACTTAATTTCATGAAAACACTTGGCAGACAAATCATAGGAGATGGATAGGCCCTGCTTGGATATGATACAGTAAAAATTAGCATAGATTGAGAAGGGAAAAATCTGCCTTGCCATTCATCAAGTTGAGATAACAGATTAAGTAAGTTGTAAATTATCAGGAAACATTTCTCTCTAGGTCATCACAGCTGTAAAGTATCATAAGAACATGCTATTTTTTCTTAAAGCAAAACATGGACATTACTCCAGTTTATTTTATGACAGTACCATTAATATGAAAACCTGATGATGATAATATGAAAAGAAGGAAGGAAAGAAGGGAGAGCAGGAGGGAGAAAAGAGGGAGAAATAAAGCTATAGAACAATATCACAACTGAAAATAGGCTCCGGCAACATATCAAAAGAAAGATACAGTATGACTAAGGGACCAGTGTGGCTTGAGATCAGGAAATCTATCAACCCAATCTATTAAAGCAGCAAATTAAAGGAAAAATAATCATATGATTATAACAACATGTACTAAAAAGGCATTTGATAAAATATAGCCCAAACCTCCTTCTTTGACGACTTTTTTCTTAATGAGAAACTTTGTTCTGTAAAATCATAGACTATCAGAAACTTAACTTTTTGAAATTAGAGCAGTAAGATGAAACTCCCCACTCTTGCCTGGAATGTCTGAGTCTCTACGACAGAGAGAAGCAGTCTGGATTTCCAACCCAGGCGCAGATAAGGGGTTTCAGGATACAGCATTCCACATCTATATTAATTTTGTTATCCCTAAGGACGCAGGAGCTTGGGACCACACAGCAGTGCAGACCTGATGTTGATGTGTTTACACACGGCCCTGCTTTCCTTTGGAGCCCATCATTACCATTACCTAAGTTCCACTCCCCCACTCCCCCAGTCCTGGAAGAACTACCATTTCCTTTGGTGGGAGATGCCCCATGACTCCTCTGTTGTTCATTCTTACTTATTGAAGTGAGTCAACAAACCTGACTCTGTCAGACTACAGGTTTGTCTATGGTCTTTTGAGGCTGATTGAACTAAAACAGACGGCCAATGGGTGGTTGGTTTTCTAGGAAAAAATTGTTCGCTCAAAAAGCAGCAGGGCAAGACTCTTTCTGAAGGAAAGGGAACTGAGCCTGTCAGATCTTGGCTGTTTGGGGTTGTTTTGTAAGTTGCTTATGGCCAAAATTTTGGCCAAAATGTAGCTTAGCAGGGCCTCAGTGTCATCGGCAAGCAGTTTTACCCCTGGTGTGCAGCCAGTCCCCCTCCCCTATTGCCCTTGCACGACCAGCTCAATCTTACAGTTGAGAATAAGGAATAAATTCAGATACCTTTATGCTGGCTTCTAGACAGCAGTTTCTCTTGGAGAATGGCATTCTTCAACAAACTTCTCAGTCTTTGCTACAACCTGGTGAGAATCTTCAGTAACCAAATGAGTTCATCTTCGTAGCGACAACTTCACTTATGAAAAGCAGCCTGGCCTGACTTGAGACTAAACAAAACCATCCTTCCTTGGCCAGACATCACTTGCGTCTCATTCCCGCGAATGTGAAAAAGCTAAAGTTAATGGCTGGTAATCCCTTCAGTTTTCTATCTCTGTTATACCTTCTCATCTAGGTCTGCAAGTGAGGGAAACAAACTAGAAAATTTAATTATTTTTCTTATTCTCCATTAAGTCTCTGATGCAGACTTTACTTTTTACCCACAAGTGACTTCTTCCACATCTTAAACTCAGATATGTTATTCTAAAATACCTAAGCAGCTAGCTGTGGAGAAAAATTGAGCCTAAAGGGATTAAGTCACGTCATATCCTTTAAGGTGTTAGGGGCTTGACTTGACCTGCAAGGACCTTGACTCTGCCTCTAACTTTCTTTGTTTACCTTGCGCATGTCTATTTCCTCCTCACTTTCCCAGTCTGTGAAAGAGTAGGTGGTTTCAGTCCATGTCCATAAACTCTGCTGGACTCAAGAATTTTGCAGAATTTCCTGTTTGGTTGCCAGAAGCCCCTAGGGCTCTGAGTCGGGTTTTGCTTTGTGGAGGTTTGCCCAGCTGCACCACTACTCCTTACCATGTGAGGGTGCTGTGAGGCTGCAGTTGCCTTTGAATCTCTCTAGACGTCACATAGACTAGTCTTTCAGGCCCCCACAGGTAACATTTAACCTAACAGTAGTTCTACCTCAGGACAGAGGCTCAGCTCAGCTGTGGCCATGTTGTGATAGCCCTTGGGGAGTAAAACCATTGGGGGGAGCCCTAGGAAGAGAAGAGACCTATTGGGCAGAATAACAGTTGGGGGTGTGGACAGGCTGGTTGTATATGGAGCTGAGGGTGGTCCCCACAAGGGGGCCACATGCTGTTTGGAAGCAGAGGGCGGGACCTGGACTAGTAAGCAGCAGTGCGTCAGGCTGTGTCAAACACGATGGAAGAAATCTTAAAGGCAAGTGGACAGTTAAAAAGTCAAGTTGCCAAATCAGATAGAGGATAATCCATTCTGTTTACAAGGGTAACTAGTCCAAAAAAAAAAAAACCAGGCAGTTCTGAGCAATGGAGCCCATTGATGGGAGTAAGCTAATGACTGGTGGCAGCTGGGGACTTCTAGGATGCTGGGGAGGAGTGATGTACCCCAGGTGTCGTCCATCTGATGAGCATTCAGTGATAGGTGCCAGAGGGATAGAAGCTGTAGTTTGTGTGGGACTGTTTTTGGGGTGAGAAATTGCTGGCTGAAGCAGAAGACGTGCAACGTTCACGTTATGTGTGAGAAATGAAACGGCATATTTCACTGGGAGTGATGGGAGAGGAGCTGTAGGTGCACGCTTGACGAGACTTGAGCTTATCCTCTAAATGTGGCTTGGGCTGAAAATCAAGTGGTTTAGTCCACACATTGTAAAGTTTTACTAAGCAAGGTGGTCGTGGCTGGGGTAACTGTGGTACCTGTGTTAAGTCTGGAATAAGCCGTTTCTTTGAAGATGCCCTCTAGGGTAGTGCCACGACAGCCTTTGGGAGAATTCATACAAAATCCAGAGAAATTCAGAGCTTGGAATAGTGCAAGATTTCAAGTTCCCATACCTTGTTCTAAGTCAAATTCGGGTGTCACAAAGAGTTTCTCAAAGGTTGCCTATTATGTCAGGTAAATCGGCAAGGATCTCTATGTTAAGAGTGTGACAGAAGGAAGAGGTGAACACAAGCCTCTTGGAGCTGTTGACTCTACCTGAAGCAGTATCCCCAGGAGGCAATGCCCAGGTAAATTGCCCTAATTCCATTCATAGTCTTGGATTTTGTCCTTGCTGTAGGTGGCCATCCATCCATTGTCCACGCCAGATTGTTTTCTCCAGCTTCAGTAACAGCTAAAAGCCCTTCCTGAAGGCTGGCAAGACTGGGGGTATCCCAGAGGTATAGCTTAACCCAGACCTGTGACCTTCACGTGTGAAGGAGCAAAAGCAATTAAAGGATGGGCTACACTCTGATCTTGGTGACATGGCAGAGGTTGAACTCTCCATTAGCCAAGCCCTGGAACAACTCCTGCTGGGAGTTAGTTAGCCTTAGCAAACTCAATCTGTCTGGCTTCCAGAAGGGAGTCTCCTTTTGCAATGTGCTGGGTCCTGGGAAGTAGGCCAGTTGAGCAGGTATGTTAAAACATAGAGGCAACTCCCTTGGCTCTGTGCTTGAAATATTTGTGGAGATGGAGCACTTAAAGCATGAATATGAGGAGCAGGGCATTGTGGGACACGTAGATAGGTCTGGTGGCACAGCCGAGACAAAGATGGCTGGATCTTGTGGTAATGCCGATGAGGCTAGCAGCTTAAAGAGTCCTAGTGCCAAAGGCTCAGCAAAGTCAGTAAAGTGAGACAGAAGTCTGTTTCACAGGGTGGTTTTATGAGATACTGCCCCATTCCTAGCAGAGGCTACCCATCAACAGGTGGCTTACATTTTCTGCTGGACTATTGGACCAAGGCTGGGTTCACAAATCTGCTGATTCTCTTGAATAGACCATCATGTTGGACTGGAGACAGGTTTATTCAGCTGCACTGCTCAGAATGATGAAATGAGCATGGGGGATGGGAGATATAATGTAAGGTCCTGCTTGTCAATGTCTACTGCTGGGCCAGGGTGCTTCCTAGTAGAAGGGGCAAACACTTTCTGAGCCTGGGGCATCACACTATAGCAGCTCACCTGTAGGACATGCCTCCTCTGTGGAGGCTAGTGTGAACATGGCTGGCTTCAGGGCCCCATCTCCTGTTCAGTGGAGGTAAGTAGGAAATGTGTGTGGAGAGGTGAATAGAGCTGATCTCCAGCCATTCTCAATTCTACTCACTTAGAGGCTGGGCAGCCCATTGGGCTGGATCATTGCCTCCTTCACCTCCATGTACCTCTTCCTGGGCTTAACAATTGGGCCAGTGGCATTGATCATGCATGTATGTGCAGGGAGCACATGTCTTGTGATGGAAGGTCCGTGACTTCTCTCTGGATTACCAAATTTCCCAATTAGAGCTGTGGGTCTGCCCCATGTCCCCCCTCCCTAGTAAGCTGAGACCTAAAGAATGTTGCTGTTCTGTTCCCTATGAATTTTGAATTTTGTAGTTCCATATTCAGTTATAGCTGAACAGAACAGCTGGGCAAGTGGGTGAGCTTGATGGAATTAGTCTGGGATGGTAGCAACGCGGGCACTGCAGCATCAGAGCAGTTACTACTTGAGATTATAGGGCTAGTATTTCTGACCCAGTGGCTTCTCTGTAGTCCTAGTCTTTTCAGAAACATCTGAGTTGCAGAGCTGCACGGTCTTCATGGGAGCCCTAGAATCTGAGAGGTTGGCTTAATCTGATCCAACTGATCAATGAATGGGTCCTGTAATGAGAGAGGAAACTCTGGTTCCAAAAGCTATAGGCTTCCCTCAACTCTAATTTGCTCACCTACTAGATGACCCCAGTTTGAAAAGGAACAGACACGCCAGGGTCCATCTCTAGAACAAATCTGTTCCTTTTCAAATCGGGGTCATCTAGTTTTGTTTCTTACTTGTCCAGGTCTCCCAGACGTCTGTTAGACTTTTGTCATATGTGAAAGACTTCCTAGTGCATTCATTATAACACCTATGTAATCATTTGCCTGATGAGGCCAGGGAGGGTAGCCTTTGCTCTACAGACTCTCAGCCCTTCATAGTTGTGTTGTATTAGAAGACTCTTGGGAACTTCAACGGTACCCTAATACATTTGAGGTTACCGTTGGCAGGATCTACTGCTAGGACAGCATATAGGCAAAGCTTGCATTGAGAAGGAGATGCTCATCTTTGTATGAGAAGCATCAGATAAATGTCTGTTTATGTCTGATTCTGAGAATAGCGCATATAGGGAAAAAAGGAGGAAGTAAAGTGGAGAGGAAGATGTTTCAAGCTGAGCAAGGGAGGTAATTGAATACATTTAAGAAACAGAATAAGCAAATGTTCAAAACAGAAATCAAATAACTGTACTTAGAGGCAACCTTAGCTAACAGAAAGAACAGCCAGGAGTAGCTGTCACTAAGTCAGGCAGCCCAAAGACATGGAATACTACCTTATCCCCAGCGTCTCGAATGAGTACTAGTGCTATTAGTGAGATGACACATGTATATCAAAATGTTTAGAACCAGGTGCCATAAAGACAAAACAGGGTGATGTGGTTGGGGTAATTACAGCAGGGGTGGCTGTTTTAGTTAAGGTTATGAAGGAGGCCTCTTCAGTGTAGAGACCCGAATGGGAAGTAAACAGCAGAATGAATGCCTGGAGGGAGGGAGTTTCTTTTTACCAGAACTCTAAGTGCAAGAGGACGGAAATGTGACCAGGGTGGCTGAAGAGTGCTGGATAAAGAAGAAAGTGGAATGAAATAAGGCAGACAGGGGCTGGATTATGTAATCTTGTAGACCATGGTAAAATCCCATGGTTAGGATTTTTTGTAAAGTATATTGTCAACTTGTTGGGAGGTTTTAAGCAGGGGCGTGATACTTGACATATGTGGTGAATAGGTGATCCTGACCTGTGCAGGGGTGAGAATGGAGCAGGGCTAGTTAGGAGGATTTGGCAGTAGTCTAGCAGATGGTGGTGGCTCAGGTGGATGTGATGGAAGGTAGTGAGAAGTGGATCTAATTTTGAAAACTTTGAAGATTTAACTTCCATGACTATTGACAAATTGGCTGTGGGATACGAGATGAATCAAGGGTAGCACAAAATTTTGTCCCAGACTACTGGGTGGATTGGCTGAGTTGAGTAAGACTGGGTGTGTGTGTTCTTGATCATTGAGATCAAGAACAGTCACTTATCTTTGTATCTCCAGGGTCTAGCCCCTGACACACAGCAGGTGCTAAAATGGTTGAAATGGCTAGAAATATTGCCATTAAAAATTATAGGGAATTCTCTGGTGGTCCAGTGGTTAGGACTCTCTGCTTCTGCTGTAGGGGACACGGGTTTGATCCCTGGTTGGGGAACTAGGATCCTGCATGCCGCACAGCATGGCTAAATATATATATATATATATATATATATATATATATATATATATATATATATATATATATATATATAATATTAGAATTAGGGAATTTAGCAGGGAACTCATCATTCTCTCAGTAGGAAGCCTCTCCTACTCCATCCTTTGTTTCCTGGTTATCTAGTTTTTCTAGTGTATAAACGTCCATTCTCCACTGACTGGTTCTGTTTGTTTCTGAGACCGTGGAATGGGGACCCTGTTGATTAAATCATAGAGCCTTCTTGTCAGTGTATTGAAGTATTTATGTGTATCTTGTGTGTGAGTCCACGTTCTGGGTCTTCCTCAGATAACCCCCCTGTAACTCCTAGCTGCCTTAGGCACATTGCAAATGACCCCAGGGTTGTCATGCTTTGCTCTGTAAGGTTTTTTACTGGGGCAGGGATATTCAGTTAGATGGATTAGATCGCTGGGACTTTGGTTTATATTTCTACTATCTGACTTAGTCGGAAAAACTCATCTTTCTTACATCTGTAAATAGAGCAGCAAAGATTTACAAACTAGTATCAACTCTGCTACCCACAGTGAGAATGCTAAAGCTGAGAGGTTTTTCTAAAAAATCAAATGTAGCTGTGCAGACATTGCCATTTGGGGCTGATCTAAGAATCTGCTTTATAAATTTGCTTGTAATAATTGCAAACAAGCTATCTCAAAAATATCTATTTGCTTGCATCATTTAAGGGTTAAAGACTTTTCATGTAGAAAAGTCAGAGGCTTCATCTTTCCCATTGCTCCCAATCAGATTGACAGTATTGGCCATTTCAGTATGCAACATTAGAGTGAGGTAGAAAAAAGCCAGAGGCTCATTGTCACTAGTTATATTTCAGTATAGCATTTTAAAAAATGCTGCAGTCACTTCTGCCCTTTGGAAGGTGTGTTCTTCTCTGCAGTTGCAGCAGGGGTTCTGTGTCTTTTTCACATGGACTACTTAGACAGTTTGAAATCTGTTGGCAGTTCAGAATAATGCGTATAAAAGTCTAAAATAGGGCTTCCCTGGTGGCACAGTGGTTGCGCGTCCGCCTGCCGATGCAGGGGAACCGGGTTCGCGCCCCGGTCCGGGAAGATCCCACATGCCGCGGAGCGGCTGGGCCCGTGAGCCATGGCCGCTGAGCCTGCGCCTCTGGAGCCTGTGCTCCGCAACGGGAGAGGCCACGGCAGAGGGAGGCCCGCGTACCACAAAAAAAAAAAAAAAAAAAAAAGTCTAAAATAAAACACATGGGTTTTCAAATAAAATAATTTGAAAGGTATCAATTTTAAAGCAAACTTGTAATATAAAAATATGTACCTTAATGCATTAAATAACAAGACAATACAATTTAAATACGGGCAACTTGAAGTTTAAAAACAGCAGTGTGAAGGCTGCTTAGCTTGAATCACAACATTGAATTGGGGTGGTCTTTGGGCAAGACAGTACGCATGTCATACTGGACATCCAATCAGTTCTGATTTTCTTGTTTGTTTAATGGAAACAAGGGTTGAAAAATCTCAATTTCACAAATGTATTGGTTCAAAAAAAGGTAAAGCTTCCCTAATTCACATTGTAAGGCAAAAACACTTGACTTCTCCAAGGTTTTTTGAATTAAATTCCAGTTGTATTAAATGATTTGCACTAAGATCAATAAGCTATTTACAACTCAACAATATAGAAATAACCCAATTAAAAATAGGCAAAGGATTTGAATAGATACTTCTCTTAAGAAGAAATACAAATGGCTAATAAGCATATTAGTCATTAGAGAAATTCAAATCAGAACCACAGTGAAATACCACTTCACACCCACTAGGATGGCTAAAATAAAAAAGACAGACAGTAACAAGTGTTAGCAAGGATATGGAGAATTGGACCCTCCTACATTGCTGCTGGGGATGTAAAATGGTGCCACTGCTGTGGAAAACAGTTTGTCAGTTTCTTAGAACGTTAAATATAGAATTATCACATGTCCCAGCAATTTTACTCCTAGGTATATATCCAAGAGAATTTAAAATATACATCGACACAAAAACTTGTACACAAATGTTTGTAGCAGCATTATTCGTAAGAGCCAAAAGTGGAAACAACCCAAATGTCCATCAACTGATGAATGGATAAACAAAATTTGTCATATCTATACAATGGAATATTATTCAGCAATAAAAAGGATGAACCTTGAAAACAATATGCTAAATGAAAGAAGCCAGTCACAAAAGGCCACATATTATATGATTCTGTATATATGGAATGTCTAGAATAAACAAATCCATAAAAACAGAAAGTAGATTAGTGCTTGCCAGGGACTGGGAGGAAAGGGGATGGGGAAATGACTGCTAATAGGTATGGAATTTCTTTTTGAGATGATGAAATACTTGGAAATTAGATGGTGGTGACGGTTGCACAACCTCCTGAATATACTAAAGAAACACTGAATTTAATACTTTAAATGGGTTACTTTTTTCATATGTTTATTATATCTCAAAACCACTGTTTAAAAAAAGTCAATAGGTCATCTTTGGCTAAGCCAAATTCTTTGATACAGTTTTACATTTAAGAAGAGATTACAAACCCATGGTTCAATTTTACCATCAAGAAAAGAGTTCTGCAGTGTTCCTAGGTGTTAACAGCTATCTTTTGTCAGTGAACTAGACAGAATTTTGAATTGCAGCTTCATCTTGGTAAAGAACTTCTTCCAGCAGTCCACGTATGTGGCCTTCTGTGCCTTTCTAGAAAAAATGGTTTTCATGTGTAATTGGTTTTCTTGCAAAAATGATTTTTTAAATGTGGGATGGGGTATTTTCACAGAATGGTATATGAATACCCCTTGTAAAATACCTTGTATCACCCTTGTGCATGTCTTCACTTCCTAACCATGTACAAAAGGAGTATAAGGAGAAAAACATCTGTTACTCATCACATTTACACTGTGCATGACTTACAACATTGCACAGTCTGTTAGTAATAACTGTTTAAATGTCTTATTTTTTATTTATTTTTTTTAAACGGTACACGGCCCTCTCACTGCTGTGGCCTCTCCTGTTGCGGAGCACAGGCTCTGGACGCGCAGGCTCAGCGGCCACGGCTCACGGGCCCAGCCGCTCCGCGGCACGTGGGATCCTCCCAGACCGGGGCACGAACCCGTGTCCCCTGCATCGGCAGGTGGACTCTCAACCACTGCGCCACCAGGGAAGCCCTAAATGTCTTATTTAAAGTTACTTCAACTCAGATGTGTTTGAACTTGCCTGGCCCACCCTTTGTAGTCCATGTACTGTCTGTTACAAAAGTCAGGCTGCTTTATGGAGAACTGTGTTCTCATTTGAGTGTGCTAATTTTGCAAAAACTTAACAAGAATGTCTCACAACCTTCCATGTATAGATTGAAAGCTAACTGTAGATAGGGAGTACAGGAAAGCAACATGGCTTTCCTGGTCGCCTATGAAATAACTTTCTACTTCATTCCTCAGTAGCTGAATGTCTACCTGATCCAGAATTGGGCAACTGTCTTGTCCAGATACCTGTAGACACAAAGACAGTGATCATGTGACAACCGGTGGCTACTCTACTACCGTAATTTTGAGGTAGTGATAAACATAAATTTGAGAGCTGCATTAAGGTAATGTGGAATGAAAAGAACTGATTTCTGTTGTGACAAATTCATAGATTCTGCTAATGGTGAATGTATTAGCTGAAGAAGTACTAAATTTAAGTTAGAGGTTAGTAAAAATAAGGATGAATGCTTTCCCAATCAAATTAATATTCCATGGATATTATAATACTTTGGATCCCTAACTTAAGAACCCCAAGTGTAAAAGATAGATCGCTTATTTTGGCCTGCAGCACATGGGTCACGGTCACCCCTACTGTGGCAGCATATTTTATAAGGCTCCTTACTCAGATAAGTTATTCCGTGAGGCCAGGGATCCAGCTGCAAGTTTTCAAAGGATCTCTGACCTTGAGAAATATCTCTGACGCTCCTTTGCCTCATTTAAACAACAGCAAAATGTTTTATTATGAGGTAATTATAGATTCACGGTAATTTGCAAAAATAGTACAGAGAGTCGCGTGTACCCTTCACCATCTTCCCCTAGTGGTAGTATCTTACATAACTCTAGTATAGTGTCAAAACCAACAAACTGACATTGGTACAATTTTTTTCATGTTTAAATTAGGATATTGGGCTGCCTTGATTTAAGGAAATTAATCACTTAAGTTGATAAACATCCACTGTTTAACCCAAAGTGCATTTTGATAGTTCTCAGTCTGGAGTACTTGGGGTTTGCTAGCGAGGGTCAAATCTCTACCACATGTCAAGAAACAGGATTCCAAATTTGGGGATGTTATGAGTTATGTGTTATACCACGTCTCAGGAGCCACCCTATATCCATGCGCTATAGCCTTGGGTCTGCCCAGTCTTTTGGGCAAAACTTCATCTTCACCAAGTGGCTTTCACTTTTCCCCTGCAAGTAGTTGTGCTCCAAAAAGAGCCCCATGGGGCCTTGAGAAAACCTGCCTCATGCTCTCAAGATGTAAGATGAAAACTGACCATTGAAATTTCTAGCTTTTCTGACTTTTCTAGTTCTGGTGACAGCTTGAGCAGCTATCTTTCTGAGCATGAATAGCTCAGTGAGACCTCTTAATATCCAAGATATACTAGGTAATACCTGATAGCCTATCTAGCCATTTGGTCTTGTTTAAGGCATGATAGACCTCAAGTGCCATTATAAGCACCCTCTGCTTCATGCAGCACCATCAAACGTTTGCTTTGTATTGTCTCAGGTCTTGATATGCCAACACTTAAAATTCAATATAATAAAGTCTGTCTCAGCAACTAGACATAATATCTCTTAAGAGGCAGGGGACCATCTTAGTCATCTCTCTCCCTAGCACATGAAAGACATGAGGTCTGTGGAACGAGGAAATGTGTATTAGCAGAAAGCCAGACTAGCATTTTGTGCATCTCTAATACATTCCTGCTCAACTGCTTAAAGTATCTTCTATGGCTGTTTGACCACATTTGTGAGATACTCTCTACGACCCAGGCTGGGGCAAAGTCTGTGCTGTCACACCCCCTTAGTGTGGATATGACTTTAAACTGAGCTGGAGAAAGTTGAGTGTGGGCTTGAAGGGTGTTGGAGTGGTGGCCACCTAGTCACAACATTTGAAAACAGTTGTGTAGTTGTGCTATGATTGTGTGCTGTGGCCCACCTGAGCCCACCTAGGACTAGTCCATCAAATGACCCCTAGAAGATGGCAGCAGCCTTTGTGTGGGGGAGACTGCACTGAGCATTCCTGCTTCCTCTCACACAGCTCTCTTGGTGTTCAGTTTGTGAACCAGCAGCCACCTTGCAAGGTGCCACATGTTACTTTCAGGGCTTCTGAGACTACGCTTTGAACCAAGGCTTTCCGTGTCTGTTTTTGTGACTTCTTTGACATCGCTGGAGGCTGACCCCTCTTGCTGTTTTCTTTGCTGCCTTTAATATTATCAGATGGGCTGGAAGAGATGAGTCAACCACCAACACCAGGTCCTTGTTTCACTTTTGTGAGATCATAGGCCACTGTGGTAATGCTGTGATTGGAATGCCGTGTCTGGAACATTGGTGAGTCTGACACTAGGTAAGCCAGCATTCTCACAGTGAAGAATGATGACCCTATTAGCTTTGTTCTTCAAACAAACATTTTATATCATCATTCCTTATATCGACTTTGTTCCTATAAAGTCTACGTAATTAAGGGCATTACTGATAGGATGAGCATCCTACCAGAATACTAGTTATTCTTTTTCTTTAGACAATAAAAATTACTACTACTGTTTAGCACTCTTCTGTCTCAAGTGAAGTTTGGTGTGAGTGCAAGAATTCAGTAACAAGGTTGTGGCAAATCATTGTAACCTATTTTTTTAAATTCAAATAGCTCTAGGTTTCAAGGTAGTGCTAGTCTAACTCATAATAGCATGGTAACCTAATTTGTCTATTGGTATATTTTTTATGACTCTCTCCTCAAGGAATTTAAAGTCTGGAGGGGAGATCAAATAGGTCTTACAAATTTCGCTTAAGTTGATGGAACAGGTACAGGTGGAAATTCATACCCCTTTCACTTCATGCCGAGAACAAAGATAAGTTAAAATTTAAAAAAATTTAAAAAAAATTTAATTATGTTTTATTGGAGTATAGTTGCTTTACAATGTTGTATTAGTTTCTGCTGTACAGCAAAGTGAATCAGTTATACGTATACATATATCCCCTCTTTGTCTATTGGTATTTTGAATGTATCAGATATACAATAATGCTTTACAAATAACTAGTAATGAAAAGCAAGGCTTACCATACCCAAGTAAAAAATGTCTAGGCTGTAGGTAGCTCTAAAGTCTTGGAAGAATTAAAATACAAATTAGGAGTTGGGAAGGAGGACTCTATAGACCTGATGTGGAAAACTTTGTACTAGACTGTGGCTTCAAGTCCATGCAGCTCCCATTTCTGACTCGAATTTGTTCCTGAAAACATGCTGATAGCAAAATTTGGAAATGCAGGTTTTTACTTTAAATGGCAAAAATGTGTTATCATTCCATTCCCAAACCCTAATCCATTCCCCCCAATTCTACTAAGAAACAAAACAAATTCTTAAATACCTATAACGATTCATACAGGATTTTTTGCATAATAGCATGTTAAACCATTATTTCTAGTTACTTAACACTTACTGAATTCATCAGCTGGGCGTATTTGTTTTCAGGGTACAACAAATGTGAATTGTTTTCTTTCTATATAGCAACAAACTCATTGGAGGAAGATAGGCAGGACCTGGACATTATTTCTCATAGACTTCTTGCCCTACTTCTGCAGGCTGCATTCCCTTGGCTTCTGTGAAGGCTGACTTCTGGCTGCCTTTGGCCAATGGAGACATTGGGGAGAGGTCAAGGATTGGTGGGAGGGGAGAAGGAAGTTATTTCTCCCTCTCCTTCTCTGCCTCAGACGTTTCTTTGGCAGCGTCTCCATTTCTTCCTGAAACCTAACTCCTGCTGTAGTTTCAGAGAATTCTCCTTGTTTAACCTAGAGGGTCAAGAGAGTTTTCGTTGGCTCCTGGCTTTGCTCATCTCTAGGTTGCTTCACCACTCTGTTTGCTTCTCATTTCCTCTATTCTTTGTGTGAACAATTCGTTGTTCAGTTCCATCTATTGTAAATACTTGAAGTAGCTTCTGTTTTCTTGTTTAGACTCTGATGCACTGTTCTGCTTGGTTGGTGCCAATGAGAAAGTGTGAGCCTGTGAAAGAGTGAGTGAGATAATAAATGCCTGCAGTTCAACCACATCCAGATCAGAGGAATTACTGAACAGTCTATCGTTTTTGTGGCGCTCAGGCACTGCAAGTAGAGAGTTGTAAACCATGATTGAAACCATAAGTAAAGCAATTGAAATTGGGCAACTGTTTGTATTTCCTTTGCTTGCATTGGCACTGCTCCTGATAACAGGATTGAATTTATCATTGCATTTTGGAAGGTGTTGATTCTGTTTATGTCATGATTACATAGATATGATTGCTATTAAAAATAAATCTAAAAGATTTGACATCAGGTATCTATGCCTCTTCTTCCTTTAGTTAATGGAATTATGTTAAACCTTTTCTTCAAATTGCTTTTCCATTTATTCAGATGGTGTGTGGGTTGAATTATGTTACCCAGAAATATATACTGAAATCCTAACCCCTGATACCTGTGAATGAGATTTTGTTTGGAAATAGAGTCATTGACTAATCAAGCTAAGATGAAGTCATACTGGATTAGAGTGGGCACTCATCTGATGTGACTGGTACTCTTATAAGAAGAGGGAAACGCACACACACACACACACACACACACACACACACACAGAGAAATGAGAATGCCATGTGATGACAGAGGTAGAGATTGAAATGATGGGTCTACAAGTCAAGGAATACCAAGGATTTCAGGCAACACCAGAAGTTAAGAGGAAAGGCATGGACCATATTTTTCTTTAGCGCCTTCAGAGAGAGCGTGGCAACTTCACACATAATGGAAGCTGTATCTGGTATTAATGGGACTAGCGACACAGGCTGGGGCCCAGCCCAGATGGTGGCTGCTACTGCAAACTGATCAGCCAGAAAATAAATGTAATCATATAATGGGTGTACAGATACCTAGAAGGTACTGGTAGAGAGTAATAGAGGTATCGTCACATTTAGATGTTTGAGCCAGGGGGAGTGGAACTCACCACAAATGGAACTTATTACCTGCAAATGTACACTATAAGTTTGCTTTAGATCTGCAGCCTTCCTCATTGAGAGCAATCCTGTAGTGCAAAGTGGGTGAGGCCAAGCACATCATGGTCAGGCCCCTGTGTACATGGCTTTAAAGCTATAACAATTATCTTAGAAGACAAAATACATGGGGAGTTGCTGATATACCTTAACATCTCACCTTTTCCCTCCTGATCAACCGGAGTCTAGTTCTCAATGAGCTGCTCTTACTTGCAAGGCCCCCTCAGGTAAAATGTACATGGAAGACACCTCCCACCAATAAAACATTTATTACTCAGAGGCTTCTGTTGGACCACATGAAGCCTGTTGCTAATTCTCCAGAAGGCTACACTGACTTTTGTACACAAGTTGGTCAGGCATCAGTAACCTCCGGCACTTTAGGACCTTGCTACTAAACTGGAATCCATGGACTGACAGCATTCGTATCCCCTGGGAGTTTGCTAGAAATGCATATTCTTTGGCCTTACCGTGGACCTACTGAATCAGAATTGTTTTCTAACAAGGTCCCCAGGTGATTCATATGCATGTTAGAGTTTGGGAAGAAGTGCCCTAAACCAGTGGTCCTCAAGCAAGAGGATGCTTAGGATTCCTTGTTATTCTCAGCCTTGTGAAATAGAGAGAGTCCAGAGATGTTAAAACCTCTCTGTAAGAGCATAATGCCCTCACTGTGCCTTACCTTTGCAGGGATCAGATGTGGAAAAGCTGGCCCTGTTTTCTTCCACTAACCCCTTTTAGAAAGGGAGTCTTTTCTTTGGGTATCAGGACTCTTATGAGGGAAACAGGAGGAGCCTCGATGGTCCTATCAGCAGACTCATTGTTTGGTGTTGTTATCACAGACTGATATCTATCCCTTGCTGTGAAGATTTCTGTTCCTTGTAGGAAAGGAAGGATATTTCCATTCTACCTGGCGTAAGGTTACCTTCCTACCTCAATGTAAACAGTAAAAGGCCTGGGGGATAAATATCTGTATTAGGGTTCTCCAGAGAAGCAGAGCCAATAGGATTTATAGATAGATAGATAAATAGATAGATAGATAGATACATACATACATACATACATACATATTTTAAGGAATTGGCTCACGTGATTATGGAGGCTGGTAAGTCCAAAATCTGCAGTTCAAGTCTTAAGGCTGTCTGCTGGCAGAATTCCTTCTTGTTCAAGGGAGGTCATTCTTTTTCATTCAGGTCTTCAGCTGATTAGATGACTCCCACCCATATTATGGAGAGCAATCTGCTTTACTCAAAGTTCACCGATCTAAATGTTAATTTCATCCAAAACACCTTCACAGAAACACGTAGAATAAAGTTTGACCAACTATCTGAGCAGTGTGGCCTCGTCAAGTTAATATATAAAATTAGCCATCACAATACCTCTGCCCACTGCTCTCTGTGCTATTCTTGAGTGGTGATTCCTCTTAACTATTCCCAGTTGACTCCCAGAACTATCTCTCGAGACTTGCTCCAGAGTTTTCTATTGCAGACACATCTATTTCACTGATACTTCAAATTCAACGTGGCCCAGACATCCAACTTTATTTCCCCTAACCAGCTCTCCACCCCTAAACCTTTTCTGGTATTCAACGATCACAGTTAATGTTACCCCACTCCTGCATCCAACTAGTCATGCAAGCCAGTAGCCTGAGGGGATGTTCAACTCTTTTATCACCTCCTATGCTCGTCCCCCCAACAAAGGAAGATGTCTCACTTACAGCAGTGCTTGCATAGGAGATATCAAAATTGAATGCTGTGTGTCACCACAACTGTCTGTAACCAGCTGAAGCTGACAGAAGATCATGCTTTTTGAGTGACTGTGGTAAGCCAGACACTTGTTGGAACTAATTGATGATGCTTTCCTGACCAGCGGGTGCTAGGACTTGAGTAAACCAACTTCGTCAGACCTATGGATTCATTCTGTTTTATCCAGAGTGTTAGTTTTCAATCTTCCATTAGCATAATCACCGTGAAGCTCCCTTTCTGGCACTTAATAATACCTATATTTTTTTCCTCAGTAAATAAATCAGTGCATTTCTTCACCAGTGTGTGTTCCATTGCATGGGAAATTAATAGACTCAACTTTGTACTTTTTTAACCTCTGATGGTTTTCATTTGTTCTTTGACACCTCTATTTGAGTATCCAGTTCTATTGATTTTTTTTTACTTTTAAAATATTTATCAAACACATCCCAAATACTGTTAACCTGGTTCACATTTTCATCTCTTGCCTGGATTGTGGTAGATTCTCCTCAGCTGGTTTCCATATTGCCAAGTTGCCGCCCTAACCATTCTCCCAACTTCCTATGTTGGGTGGAAACTATATTCAAGATTCTAAAACACTAAACGAATCAACACCCTTCAAGAACTGCCTTGCTCTCTCAGACACACTCTCTGACATTGGGCACCAGTCTCAAGGTACTGGGTACCAGATCAAGAGAGCCTTGTGTGTCATATTAACTGCTTTTCAGCTTCAACTGAATTGACCTGTCTTGCTTTATAACTTATTTTCTGGTGGTACTGAATTACTCATGCTCCTCCATGAAAACATGTGAATAGCCTGCATGTAAACCACTCCTATTATTCCTCAACTTTCTTTACCTGAGTTCAGTCTTAGAGGATGAATATGATTCATTCGGGTGTTGTATCAGGCAGGGTCCCAACAGGAAACAGATGGCACACCAATTAGTATCGTTTAAGGAGGGTTTATTTACAAAGCGTTACATTAAAATATAGGTGGGGTGGAAAGGACTCCAAGAGATAGTGCAGGAAGCAAGACTAGAAGCTGCTGTTACAAACCCTAGATCAGGAGAGAGGAGGGGAAGGAGCCATTACTGGAAGCTAGAATGAGAGGGAATCCTGTAGGGCAGGCTCCCGCGAGAGGAAACTTCTGCAGCAGGGTGAGGGATGGCAACCTTGCAGGGAGAGAGTCATGGGAATAAAAGCCTGATGGCACTCACCTTTTCCCTTCTGGTCTCCCCACTGCATTCACTGGCTCCTGTGTCTTCTGGCTTCCAATCTACACAGAGCAGCTTTTGGGGCAGAAAGCAGTAAGGAAAAGGGTAGAAAGCGGATCTGGAAGGCGAAGGAAAATACCCAGCACAGGTGTCATTCCAAACACCTTAGACCCGCCTTTTGTTTTTCCTCATGTAACTACATCTGGTTTACAGCTTCTACTAGGCATTGTCTCAAGGGAAGAGATTGCTTTACCCAGCTTTGGATCCACCAAGCCTAGAACCTAGACGTTTTCAATGAGTTTAACCAGTTTCATCTTCTCTTTCTCTTTCCTTCCCCTCATTTTGGAAGTGCTCTTTCTTGGGTGATTGGCTCTTGATGACCTTGTGCTTGGTGTATCTCTCTTGGCCACAGGCATGGTGTTGTTACACAGTGACAGAACACTAAACTCAGTCCTGAATTGAGTGGGGACCTAGCAATCAAAGCCAGCTTGTGACTTCTCTCTGTTCTCTTGGGCATCTGGCAGGACTTTCCTACTAGATGGTCTTTTGCTGCCATCTCCTGGTATCCTGTCACCACAACCAAGAGTCATCAGGAAATTGTAGTCATACCTCTTCTGCTGAGGGTGGGGTCGAGGGGGAGTGGAAGAGTAGAACTTGTTCAAAAATAAGCAGGCACTGCTGGCCTTAGTCCCTTGTTGGTGAGAGGGCAGGAAAAGCTAGTATTTCAAGAAGCAGTAAAATAAAATTGTTCTTGTCTTTAATTACCGAACACTAAATCTTGATGTTATCCTATTATTATAGCTTTTATGAAAGGCCGAAATGCTAGCTAAAGCTATCTCCTCGCCTTTGCACTGACTTCTGTACTACAACTGCAAGCATCAATATAGCATACTTCTCTGCCACACTCGAGTGGTTGCCCAAAGGGCCAAAAAAATTTTTATTGTGGTAAAATCTACGTAAGATTTTACCATCTTTTTTTTTTTTTGTGGTATGCGGGCCTCCCTCTGCTGCGGCCTCTCCCGTCGCGGAGCACAGGCTCCGGACGCGCAGGCTCAGCGGCCACGGCTCACGGGCCCAGCCGCTCCGCGGCACGTGGGATCCTCCCAGACCGGGGCGCGAACCCGGTTCCCCTGCATCGGCAGGCGGACGCGCAACCACTGCGCCACCAGGGAAGCCCCGAGATTTTACCATCTTAACCAATTTTTTTAAGTGTACAATTCGGGGACATTAAGTACACTCACATTGTTTTCCAACCATCACCACCATCCATCTCTAGAACTTTTGCATCCTCCCAAACAGAAACTCTGTACCCATTAAGCATCAGCTCCTCATTCCTCTTCCCTCCAGTTCCTGGCAACCAGCATTCTACCTTCCATCTCTATGAATTTGACTACTCTAGGTGCCTCACATAAGTGGAATTATACACTATTTGTCCTTTTGTGGCTGGCCTTTTCTCACTTAGCATAATGTCCTCAAGGTTCATCCCTGTTGTAGTACGTGTTAGAACTCCACTCCTTTTTTGTGGTTGAATAATATTCTGTAGTATGCATATAAATGTGCAGAAAAAGAGAAGAATATAATAAGCCCCAATTTATATAAAAATGCCAGAGAAAATAGGCAAAATTAAGTGAAACCTTGCAGATATAAATTCTGTGTATCCCCCTCCCCAATCCCATTCCCTTTCCTCCTTCCCTAAAGGCAACCACTGTGTTGAACTTGTTCCATTGTATATTTGTACATTACATGTTTAGTTTTCCACAAACAACATACAATACTGTGCTTTCATTTGTACATAAATAGTATACTGTATGTATCATTCTGAAGTTTGCTTCTTTCACACCATTGTTTTTAAGATTCGGCCATGTTGATACATGTAGCCCTTGTTCATTCAGCTTTACTGCTTTATGCTATTTAACTGTATGACAAACTAGCTGTCTTCTTATTGCTGAACGTTTAGGATGTTTCCAATTTTTTTTTTTTTTTGCTCTTACAAATACTGCTGCCATGAACATCCTTGTAACACATTTCCTTGAGCAGAGACATTTCCTCAGGTTTAGAATATATACCCAAATTAGAATTGCCCAACTGCTGTCCATGCACATCCTCACTTTTACTAGATATTGCTAAATTGCTATTGGTATAGCAAAATAGCACTTCCAATTGGGATAGCAGTGTTTGAGAGTTCCCATTTTTCCATATTCTGGCCACCAACTGGTATCAGACTTTTTAATATTTGACAATCTGTTGGGTATAAAATGGTATTTCATTGTTTTCATTTCCTTGATTTCTAGGGATGATAAGCATTTTTTTCATATCTTTATTAGTCTTTTGGAGTTTCTTTTCTAGAAAAATCCTAGGACTGGTTTATATTTTAGAACTCAAAAGGGTTCTAAAGCGTAGTAGACTGCTAAGATCTTGTGATGGGTGTTGACAGTTTGCTTCCTGAACATTAAATAAGAACACTTCGGGCTTCCCTGGTGGCGCAGTGGTTGAGAGTCCGCCTGCCGATGCAGGGGACACGGGTTCGTGCCCCGGTCCGGGAGGATCCCACGTGCCGCGGAGCGGCTGGGCCCGTGAGCCATGGCCGCTGAGCCTGCGCGTCCGGAGCCTGGGCTCCGCAACGGGAGAGGCCGCAACAGTGAGAGGCCCGCGTACCGCTTTAAAAAAAAAAAAAAAAAAGAACACTTCATGTTTCAGGGCCTGCTGCCACCAGGTGCCAGCACTGTACCACAGTCTTAAAGTCCTGATTTGCCGGGAAGTTGTTTTCTATAAGATTTAAGATGGTGGATCTTAATCACTTTAGGTAATATGGTACAACTCTGGGTTTCTGGAACTTATGTAAATAACTTGTAAAAATTAAAATATACTCAAGCAAATGCTATTATTCTTTAAAACAAAATTTCAAAGCAAGTTAAGCACTGAGTCTAAATATTTTTTAAAATATTTTTATTTTATTTTTGGCTGCATTGGGTCTTCGTTGCTGCGCACGGGCTTTCTCTAGTTGCGGCGAGTGTGGGCTCCTCTTCATTGTGGTGTGAGGGCTTCTCATTGCGGTGGCTTCTCTTTGTTGCAGAGCACGGGCTCTAGGCACGCGGGCTTCAGTAGTTGCAGCACGCAGGCTTCAGTAGTTGTGGCTCATGGGCTCTAGAGTGCAGGCTCAGTAGTTGTGGCTCATGGGCTTAGTTTCTCCGCAACATGTGGGATCTTCCCGGACCAGGGCTCGAACCCTTGTCCCCTGCATTGGCAGGTGGATTCTTAACCACTGCTCCACCAGGGAAGCCCCCGCAGGCGTATTCTTAATCACTGCACCACCAGGGAAGTCCCTTTGAGTCTAATTATTTAAGTAAATATTAGATTTCTGATTTCTACTGTGCCTATCTTAAAATTAGATGATAAGAAAATGTTGAAAGCAAACATCTTTTGAGTGATTATGTGCCAGGAACTGTGCTAAGAATTTTTCATATGTTGCCATATAATTCTTTTTTTTTTTTTTTTTTGTGGTATGCGGGCCTCCCTCTGTTGTGGCCTCTCCCGTCGCGGAGCACAGGCTCCGGACGCGCAGGCTCAGCGGCCATGGCTCACGGGCCCAGCCGCTCCGCGGCATGTGGGATCCTCCCAGACCGGGGCGCGAACTCGGTTCCCCTGCATCGGCAGGCGGACGCGCAACCACTGCGCCACCAGGGAAGCCCCATATAATTCTTTTTTAAAAAAATTTTTATTGAAGTATAGTTGATTTACAATGTTGTGTTAATTTCTGCTGCACAGCAAAGTGACTCAGTTATACACATATAGACATTCTTTGTTTATATTCTTTTCCATTATGGTTTATCACAGAATATTGAATATAGTTCCCTGTGCTATACAGTAGGACCTTGTTGTTTATCCGTCCTGTATATAATAGTTTGCATCTGCTAATCCCAAACTCCCAAACCCTCCCTCCCCACACGCCCCTCTCCCCCATTGCCATGTAATTCTTTCTGCAGCTATGTGAGGTAGGCACCCTTACCCCATCTATCAAATAGGGAGAACTGAGATCTAGAGGGGTTGAGTAAATTGCTCACTAGCACACAGCTAGTTAAGTATCACATACATGTCTTTCAACACAGGCAGGCTGATTCCAAAGTTTGTATTTCCCACTATTATGCCACTCTGGCTCTCAACATATGCAATTCTGCAGTCAACCCATGTCCCAATCCCCTAGGCAGTTTGTGCTTAGGGATAAGAATAAACTTGAGCTAACAAGGGAGAATCCTTTCTAAAACTGTCTCCTGGTGGTGGAGACACATCTGCTTATTTCTGAGGTCAGCGGTTTCTTCTAGTGACAAGCTTTTTTTCTTTTTTTTAAATCTTCCCCCTTTCAAAATCCATTTCTAAAATAATAACCCAGATTTTCTTTCACTCTGTCTCTTTGCAAACTTTCTCTGAATTTCACCGCATTCAGGAAGAAAACACTTGTTTGCCAATTCTGTATGTATCAGTGTAGTTTCCAGCAACTCTGTCCCCCACCAACTCCCAAAAGACTCCAAGTCTTCATTTCTGCTCTCTCACTGGAGCTGCGTGCTCAGTTTATAATCTTCTTTGTTAATTTTCATTCGTGATTGGGCTTCCTTTAGAAACTTTGTGGTGCCATGTAGAGGAGGAAAAATAATTTTTCTCTACCTTTCTAAGTTCTTGGCTGGGACCCCTGTAATAAAAGACGGGTTAGCAAGAGAAAAACAAAACAGACATGTATACAAGGGAGAAACCCAGAGAAAAATGAGTAACTCTGTGAGGTGGCTTAAAATTCAGGCTTAAATACCATCTAGACTAAAGATAAAAGAAAAGAAAGGTTTGAAGGGGAGGCCAGTTATGGGAGGTGACCAGGCAAAGCACAGTAAACAAGGGTAAGGTTGGCCTTCTCCATTGATAAGATTCTCTTGTAATTTAGAGTCATCCATTTCTTCCTGGTACAGAGAGAGAGACACCTGTACAAATGGACATTTCCCTTAAAAATGTAAATGTCTCTTACAAAAGAGTAATTTCTACTCAGTTTTCAGAGTGTCTCATTTGCCTGCTGTTTGTCAAAGTAATCAGCTCAAATTAATCTTTATGCCATAGGGGCATATTTTGGGGTGACATATTCTGTTCCCCTTCAGCTCTATCTTTGACAATTTGGTAATACTGTTTCTCACAGCAGAACTGAAATTTGGCATAAAGGAGACCTCTTGGGCATTGCTGCACAGGTTCTTGGCTCCATCTCTTGTTCCAGCTACTGCCGTAGTGACCAGTCCTGACCAGGCTTCAGCCACTGTGCACAGGGGCCACCAGACAGCACCTGGCCCTGAGCCCACACTGAGTCCTCCTTGCTTTCTGCCCTGGGGCTTTTCTGACTCTGATTCATATTGTACAAGGGAATCAATACCAGTAGAACGTCCCTTGATCAAAGGAGGACAGGAACTAATGGGCAAATACTTCCCTCTTTTCTTCCCTAGACAGGTAATTCTTAGACACATTTCATAAGGTTCCTCAGAAGGTCCTGAAGATCAGTCAACAGTCACCCATAGTAGTGACCAACTTGATAATATATCCTTATATTGAATTTCCCTCCTTCCATCCCCCCACCTCTGGTCCCTCACTCCTGCTCCTTGGTAGCATTTCTAAATAAATGGCTGTTAGAACCCACTACCAAATACTGCCAGGAATATACCTGTAATAATAACAATGAAAAAGACAGGTCTATTTAGCTTGCTGCAGCAAGGGAGAACACACTCCAGGAACATCTCAGTAAGAGGGAGTAGAGAGGAGCTTCTTACAGGACGTGGAGTTGTGCTGGATGATCCTAAGGAGGAATTTAATGGAATGGGGACCAGTTCTGATTTAGATGTTTTCAGAAAGCAGAGGCAATTCAGTTATTGGTTTTTTAAAAATAATTTTTATTTAGGTGGTGGGAGCATTAAAGTGGGGCTAGAGTTGTCACTGAGAAGAAGCCTCCGTAATCCATGTTAGTCAGAAAGGGGATGTTTAGTCATGGGGTGCATATGTGTGTGAATGTGTGGTTGTCTAGTGGCCTTGTCCCTGTCATGTTCCAAACATAGTCACAGAGTACTTGTCTGGACATCGTTTATATCCTGTGAGCATTGCTTATGTTCAGTTAGGGACATCATGGTCCAGCCACTAGCAGCGTGATTTTCTACTTTCTCACTACCTATTCACAAACTTTAGCTCGGGTCCCTCCAAAGAAGAGCCTAAAGGGAAATAAAACAAATCAAAACAAAACAATACAAAACGGGCATTGAGGTGGGACTAGTTCCCTTCCAATCAAACAGTCCTGCCTTTTCTCTCATGCCTGGTCTGCCTTTGTACATGCTATTTCTTCTGAGAATATTCTTTTGTTGCGGCTGGTAAAAGGCTACTTACTCTTCATATTTTGCTTAGATATCACTTCATCCATGTTGCCTTACTAGATTCCACCAGGCAGAGCCAGGATAAGAAGATTCTGCTCTGTGCCCAGAAAATGTCACGCCTACTTCTCTGACAGCACTTATCACATTGTTTTATAATTTGGCCTTCTGTAACAAGGCATGAGAGACAAAGCTGTTTGAGATTGGAGCATATGTCTGGATCATCTTTCCATCACAATTAAATTGAAAAATAGCATACACAAATGTCAAAATATACATTTAGTACTTACTAGGTACCAGATATGCTTCTAAGACCCTGACTACACATAAGATTGTTTGGTCAGGCATCCTGTAAATGATAAAGACACCAAATTGATGGCCTGATAGTCAAGACCATCCACCATTTGGCCACGAGCTACATTTCCTAGGCAAATTCTTCCACACTTTCCTTAATGGTCATTCTGTGTCATTTAAGCTGATCAACCTATGGTCCCTTCAGCATATTTCCCACATTCTATCTAAGTACCTGTGCTCACAATAAACCCCTCACCTGGAAAGAAGACATTGTCCTATCTTTCTGTTTCCTGTCTTTTCTAGTCATAACAGGTTAATGTAATGCAGATAACAGATATGAAGGGATGGCATCTAAATTATAAGGAGAGGTAGAGACATCTGACCCCGGCTCTTAAGTGTTGGGACACTTGCCCTTCACTTTTCACTCCCCATTGTCCAGCCACCACTTTTTACTGAACGTGAGACAGTATGATCTCGGTATGTGTGGTGATCATCTCTCCATGAGCTTTGTGCCTCTGCTCCGTGGAGCTAGGGGTCGCCATGTTTCTTCTTCAGCGAGGGACCTAGAAGTCTACTGAGAAATTAGTCCTCAGAACAAACCAGACTGTCTCAACTATCATTCCGAAGAACAACATCCCTGCCTTGAGTAGTTGAGATGATTTTGAGTATCAACATGGCCTCCCACTCAGCCAGCCCTTCAGTCCAGCCCCCACTGACTAACACAGCGATGAGCAGAGAGGAATTTTCCCCACTTCTGAGAAGATACAGCCCAGCTGCAATGGGACAGAGGCTTTGTATAACACAGGGAGTTACCCCATAAGTTCTCTTAAGGGGTGGCAATACCAGGGCCCTCACCTATGATGGCAGGTTGTTATAAACTGAAGGGCATTGCCTCTCGAGGGCATGAGCGGGCTGACATCTCAGCTTCAGAGAAGCACAGGAAGAGGAGAGAGAAATGGCTGATGCGGTGGAGTGGCAAAGAGAAATGTTCCTGTGAGCTCAGGCGAAGTGTCCCTGGAGATTCCCAGAAATAGTGCCTCCCTCCTCTCCTCTACCTCCGCCCAGGCCTGAAGATCCTGCTTTAGAAGGCGTGGGGAAAAGAGTCAGGGAAATGTTACTGATGATTGTGACTTATACAATTCTATATTCAAATAGGAACCTCAGGAATCAGGACCGGTCATTTAAAAACAAATTAGAGAAATTTGCCCTCAGGGGTTCTCATTGGGGTGTGACAACATAGCTTGGCATATTAACATTTTCTGAATCACATTAGACGCAGGGACAAACAATGTCCCAAAGTGCAATGCCCTGAGCTTCACTTGTCTTCCTGTGTTCATATTAGCAAGGAGTTCAGCCTTCCTGTCTGGGTTCCTGTTTTTGTAATAAGCCCAAGAACAGTGGTTGAGTTAGTTCTAAGAGTCCATCCTGATTGTGATACTTTGAGGAGGAGACAAACAAAGAACCTGTTTGGAACTCCAAGGGCTGCCACTTGTATTGCCATGTGACTCAGTTCTGTATCAAGTCACCTTTGGTGATTGAGGCACTGTTCTTGATCTGATGGTAGTACCTCCTGTGTTACCCACAATCGTAGACTATCCCAGACTTGCCTGGATCTCCGAGTTACAATTCTTTATCTACAATGGTTTGTTAATTAGCATCTTTACTCATAGGCACATCCCTGGGACAAATTCCACCACCAGAGGGAGCTTTGGGGCAGAATCTTCAGTTGGCCTTTTCACAAACCCATAACCATATCCACCTTCAGCTATGGAAATCCTGGTTTAGAAGCCACCATCACGGTCCAGTCTCTTTCTACTTGCAGGAAGGTTTTATCATCAAGGTGTGGCTATCTTTTCTATCACTACGTCATAGCCAGAAACACCTCTAACCACCAAAATGGATTTCAATAACTTTGAGTCTCAGGAAGTAGTTTGTGGTCTCAACCTCTTCTGTTACAGAAGGTCCCCAGCAACATTTCCCATGGCTTTCTCAGAAAATGGAGTTTTACAGTTAGTGGAAATGGGCAAGGGTTGGGGGTGGCTGGGTGATTCTGCCCCAACGATGAAAAGAGCTAGAGGTCCAAATCTTCTTCCCATAACAGTGAGTTCCTGTTTGCCTTGCTTCTATGCAGCCAAAAGGGAACATTTAATTTATTCCCTACAAAACAAGGAGGGTCTGCTCCAAGGCTAGTAAATGTCTCCATTGCTATACATAGAAAGGATTCCCAGAGAAGTGATTACTTCTGAGTTATTGGGAAAGAAACAAAGAAACATCATTTGGCCTTACTGAGTACCCCCCCAAATTGTGCCTTTTTTGTTTATGTAGAATGTAAAGGAGACTTTGGGGAGTTTACCAGTTTGTTTACTGTTGTGGTCATTGGTGTTGCTCCTTTCAGGCTCTTCACTTTCCAGACACATGGTAGGATTGAACTTCCTACCCCTTTGTTGTTAGGTGGGACCATGTGACCCATTTTGGCTAATGAATTGTGAGCTCCTATTAGTGTGAAACCCACTAGAGCTATGCTTCTACCATAGCTATTGGCAATGCTCCAAATGGTGTCTGGTCTCTTAGTTTGGGTCCTGAACTTGAGGGCAAAATAGAATAGATCCACAGCCAATGCATGAAGAAGGTGTAACATGATCGAGAAATGAACCTTTGCTGCTTGTATAGCAGTCCCGATAGACTAGGTTATCATGGCAACCGTGGAGGTGTGATACTTGGATCTCCCATCAATAAAAATCTTGCCGATCAGCTGTGAGGCGAGGAATGTGGCTAGCTGATAGCCTCCTGCTTCAGCACCTTTGAGATCCATTGCAGCACTTGAGCCAAGGCCATGGTCTTCTCAGGGAGCCCCCAGATGATGACTGAGCATGACATGACAGGGATATATTAGGACCTGGCTGTTGGTGCACAATGTTGGTCTCTGCTAATGGACAATCTTTGCTTCATTGCTCTCCATTGTGTTGACCAGATTTGTCCCAGCTGCATTGCATTCTGAGGCTTTGCCTGCTGGACTCTGCTTCCTTCCTTCTTTTCTTTCACAGGAGTCTGACTGGCATCCTGGTCTCAAGTCTTTCTGTGCCTAAACCTGCCTTCTCCCCATTTATCTTTCATAGGTATTACTCCCCAGCACACGTGTTATACTCTTAACTCATTCTCAGTGTCTGCTTACCAGAGGACCTGAACTAATAGCATTCTGCTATGGTAAAACGCCATGTATTTTGGATACACAGTGAGTAGGGCATCGTACTGTAGCATGAGAATGAAGAGAGGAAACTATGAGAAATGAGAAGGGATGAAATGACATTCTTCAGGGGTAACTGACAGTTACATTGAAACTAGTAGAGCAGTTTAGGGAGACTAAAACTTTTGGTTAGCTAGTTGCCCTGTCTCAGAATGTGTTTCCGCCTTCATTTGAAGGGCACTGCTCCAACTTTTCTTTCCAAGGTCATACCCAACCTCTGTCCCTTTAATTATCAATGTATGCTGTGTCTGTGGACTCTAATGTGTGGGTGTCCACCAAAGTGAGAAGGAGAATCCTTTTTACAGTTAAAACAGTAAATTAACTCACGAGGATAAAGGAGAAAAGCTCCGGCCCTGCAAGTTTCCTGTTCAGAAAAACATGCTTTGGACATATAATGTTCCTTAATAATGAGGAGAGTCATTTGTTTCCTCCACTCCTGAATGGTTATTATTTAGCTGGGAATGAGAGCACAAAATAGGTCAAAAGGACATAATCTGCAGCTCCTGCACATGGTGATAAAAATAATATGCTTTGGGTTTTTCTAATCATCTTAGGTAGCTACTGACTCATTAAGTATGATATGCCCTACAGGTTGTCCTTACGACACTGAACCAGAAGTTATGGCCCCGTGCTTAAGTGTTCCACAATTACCTTCCTCAGGATGTTAATTATCCACTTGGATTTCCCTCCTGGGTGACTCAGTGGGCTGTAATAGCCCTGATGGTAAATACCTATGGCAAGGTTGTGAAGCAGTCATCTCCGTAAAGGGGGGCTGGATCACTAAGACAGAAATGGTCCATAAATACTAGTGCCTGACAGGTCTCAGGGAAGCAGCTCAGGGAAGCCATTTGGCATAGTCAGCACAATCTGCTCTGTGTGTAGGAACACATGTCTTGCGAAAGAACGATTTTCTCTTGCGTTCTATCTCTTGCTTATTCGTTCACTATTTAGGGTGCCAGTTTGGGTCTGCAGGAAGCAGACGCTGAGATGGTGTTAAAAGTGCAGAGGGGCTTACTGGGGGATAAATGCCCATGGAAGGTAAGACAGAGGAAGCAGGATGGGGCAGGCAAAGCCTTCAGGCCGTGATGCTGACTCCCGAGGAAGGGGACTGAGAAGCAGGGCTGGACAGAAGAGCTTCAGACTGTGAAGCATATATCACAGAGCCTTGGCCGAAACAGTGGAGAACGCTAGAGCAAAGGTAGCTCATTACAGGAGGCCCAGCCTGGACAGAAATGACTCTCGCCATGGTCAGTCAGCAGCTGGGGCTTCCCAGGAAACCTTGACTCAAAAGAGGGAAGTTGTCAGTTAACTGCAGTTCTCACAGCTGAATGATAAGCACTTTCTTGAAGGGAGATCTGTGTGATACACTTCCACACGTACCACATGTATTGTCATCTTTTTGTGAGTTACAAGAAGGACCCAATTTAGGGTCACCCTCGGGGAATACATAAATGCAAAAATAATGACAGGGTGTTAAATATGACCTCACAGAGTCATAAAAGGCCAGGGATTGAGATGGATGGCACTTGGGCTCAGCCTCGTGCTTTGGGATCATCTGTGGCTTTACCACTACTAGTTGGGTAACCTTTGGCAAGTGATTTCCTAATTCTCTGAGCCTTGGTTTCCTGATACATGAAATGGGAATATCTATGTTGAAAGATAATTGTGAAGGTTAAATTACAGTTTTTAAGACTCTCTTTGTAAAGCATCTGACATAATTGTTTAGTGCATCCTCTTTCTCTTTTTTAAGAGCTGACCTTTAAATTAAGCTCAGTTAGCCTGATTAAGACCAGTTTGGGAGCTGGAGGTTCAAGAAGAGAAATGCCTGATAATTTCAGGATTATTAAAATAAGATATTTTAATCAGTATTCGCATGTTGGGTTTCTCTCACTTGCAACCAAAAATTAGGTAAGGCAAAGAGGAATTTATTGACTTATGTAAGCAATCTGTAAGAAGGCCAGAGATAATAATGGATTCAGAAATAATTGGAACCAGAAGTTGAAATGCTACAGGACCCTCACTCTTCACCTTCCTTCTCTGCTTCTTTGTTCCAGCTTTATTCCCTCAGGCTCTCATTTTCCCCAAGGCAAAAAACATCAAGGCTCATATATCTCTGTTGGTGAAGCTGGGAAGATGTTTATAAGTGAATCATGGAACTGCTCATGAATTGTATTTCCTTAATTCCAACACAGGAAATCTTGTTACGGGCTCCCCCCACCCAAATCAGATAAAGTGCGGAAAGGTAGAGCAGTTTATCAAGAGTATGGTATACCCAAAACCACTTCCTTCAAGGTCAGCACCCCACACTAGAGATTTCTGCTATACCAGGTTGAAGATGAAGCAGGCATATCTTCTGTGTCATCAACCCTTTTTTTTTCTTTTTCCATTCTAATCTTTAGCAATGATCTGTAGAATTTATGGTGGTGAGTGGTACAGTTGTTCTAGAAGATATTAGGTGATCAAGGACCGTCGTTTTTGTCTCAAAAAAAGAGAAAATTTCCCTTAATTCCTTCTATACATTTTCCTTCTCCCATAATTTTTATCCTATTTTAACAGAAAGGATGAGACTAAATTATCTGGTGGTGTCTTAAGTTGTTACCCCAGAAGCAGACCCAGAGGCAAGGATTTGAGTAGAAGTACTCTGTTTGGGAAATGATCTCAGTAGTCATAGGTAGGAGAATAGAGAAGTAAGATGGAGATGGAGTAGAAGCCAATAAAATGTGCATTAATGAGCAGGTTACTGACCTGTGACCACCTGAGGCTCAGTTCTTTTGGGAACCTCTGGAAGATGGTGTTCTACGTTTAGGGGCAAGGAGGCTGGAGTGTTTATCCAGCAAACTGTAAGTCATTGTAGGAGGGCTACTTCTGGGGATATTGACTCCCTGATACTTATGGCCTGCCCCTGCATGTGGAATGAGTGGGCTCCAGCAGCCAGAAAAAGCCCTCAGGCACAGAGTTACAGATGCCTTCATTTGGTAGCTGCTGGGCTGGCATGCACTTGAACAGTGAATATATTAATTATTTATTGCTGCAAAACAAGCTACCCCCAAATTTTGTGAGGTAATGAATGTTTATTGTTTCTAAGCCACTGTTTCTGTGGGTCAGGAAATCAGCTTAACTGGCGATTCCGGCTTAAGGTTTCTCGTGAAGTTGTGTTCAAGATGGTAGCCACGCTTCAGTCATCTGAAGGCTTGACTGGGGCTGGAGGATCTGCTTCCAAGATGGCTCACTTGTGTGACTATTGGCAGGAAGCTTTATGTCCTTGCCACATGGGTCCCTCCTTAGGGCTCCTTGTGAATCCTCAAGACACAGCAGCTGACTTCTTCAGAGTGAGTGATCCAAGAGAGAGCATGGAGGAAGGAACAATGCCTTTTATGACCTAGTCTTGGCAGCCACACACCATAATCTATTTCTGCCATATTCTGTTGTCATTAGAAGCAAATCAGTAATTCCAGCCCATACTCAGGGGGAGGGTTATCAGTCTCTACCTTTTGAAAGGAGGTGTGTCAAAGAATCTGTAGACTATTTTAAACCCACTACAGTGCATATGAGAGCATATGAGCTGGGCACCAACAGCATCTGCTAAGGGTGGGTCTATATCCTATTTTCTACCATCACCAGTCTGGGTTCTTATAGTTCCTGTCAGAAAGCACTAAGGATCAATTGCTCTGTCAGCTGCTTTTTAACATTTGCTTCATCCCTTCCCAAACACTCTCCTCTTCTTCACCTTCTGTCCTCCTGCCCCCCAAAAAGTCAACAGTTATTTTTTTACCACTAGACTAATTGATCTCATGTCAGAGTCTCTATGTTGTACTACACCAGAGGTACCATCGTATTATAATTTAAAGACTGTGATACTGAGTACCCTGTTGGCACACCAACCCCCAGTACCCTTTGCCTAAGAGCCTTAAGTCTGTATTGTGGTCTGCCTGCAGATTGGTTCTTTAACTCAAAGGACACTGACAACCTGGGCCTCGGACTTCTGTCTGCATATAAAATTCCTTGTTGTGCTTAATATCATCAATTCTGTATTTTAATACTGTCTTTCTTACCTCTACCCCATAGATCTCTATACCCTTCCTTTCTTCCTCTTGAATGGTATATACTGTTTGGCATTTTTTGGAAAGAGAGTAATTTTAGAAGAGAGTGTGAAACATACTATATGACTATCTTAGACTCTGCCTTGAGGGAACCCAAACTGAGATAAGGACTTGAGAGCAGGTGGTTTATTTGGGAGATAATTGCAGGAAGCAAGAGTGGAGAAGTGGGGAAGAGAGACAGGGAAGGTAGAAAACCCAATATAAGGGTTTGTAATTGAGGTCATTGCTATGAGGAACAGGGTCTTGATTCCACCGGGGCCTTCTAATAAGTGTAAGGAAACTGATAGAAACCCAGAGCTTTTATCTATTTACTCACCAGTCCCTTCCCCTGTTGTTTGAGAATTGCCCCTGGGGTCATTGCTTTCCCACACTTTTGGGTCATGCTTACATGCAGGCAGAGCAAACTGCTAATATATTTGAGAAGATCCTAGAGCAAAAAGCTGAAAGAGGTGTGGCTTCCGGTGGGATGAAGGCAGAAATGGGTTTTTGCACAGAACTGAACACCATAGCTTTGGCTAAAGTCAAAGGAAGGCCCAGGGGCTATATCTAGGGTACCAGAGGCATCTGCTGCAATGGCCAAATAGTGGGTATTGAGACACCCCTTGGACTAAATGGAAATACCTCGATGGCAGGTAATAACCAGGGGTTGAAGTTGCTGAGGCAGATGGGGCTGGGAATTTACCTGGAAGGGGTAGCCAAATATCTTGATTCAGGAGTTCCCTGGTGGTCTAGTGGTAAGGATTAGGCTCATTCATTGCTGTGACCCAGATTCAATCCCTGGTCGGGGAACTGAGATCCCGCAAGCCTCACGGCACTCCTGCCCCCCCCCCCAACCGCCCACCAAAATCTTGATTCAGAAAGAAAACTGTGACGTTATTGAGATAGGAGCCTGAGTAGAAAGGCAGGGATAGCTCGGAGGCAGGCCTTATCTAAGCACAGGTCTGCAAAGAGACAAGTGTATAAATGCAAGTGGCATTTTACTAGAAGAGTTGTAAAAAAAAAAAAAAAAGGTCCCCCAGGAGGCCGGGTACCAGTCATATCTGTAGTGGGGCTGCTAGCAGAGTTTGGTACCTGGAGGAGGGAGGTAGGGCCAGGGAAGACACTGTGGGGTGGTACACAAACGTGACATAGTCCATAAGGAGTCCTGTTTGATTGGGATGGCTGAAAACAAGAGTATTGAAGTGACGCTGGTCAGTTCTAGAGGAATCAGTGGAAAAGAAAGAAAAGAGTATGGTGGTGATAGTAGAGGGTTAAAGTAGGATGGGGTTGTCTTTTGAAAGCAGTCCTAAATGGGCTGTGGCCACACACCTGTGTAGTCATTCTGGACAAGCATGATAAAGCTAATCCACAGCTAATCCAGGACCTGATAATTCTATTTCTTTAATGATTCCTGACTGTCCATTTTTTCTCTTCCCCACTGCAATTTTCTAGTTTGGGTCTCCATAGACTACTATAACCATCTTCTAACCAGTCCCCTGTCCCAAGTCTTGACTCTTCCAATCCTTTTCTCCACAACGTTGCCAATTGTAATAGGTGTAGTAAATGCATCTATTATGATACTCTCCTGCCTAAGGTAACTCCTGATCATTATTTAAATCAGCTTAGCCACCCCCCTATTCCAGGAAGCCCTGCTAACTTCTGGGATGAATAAGCCTCCCTTCTTCTCTTCTCATAGCACCCGGTTCTCACCTGCACTATATTATTCATAATACCCTGTGATTTCATGTTTGGATCTGGGAACCATGTCTTTGACTTACTGTCTCTAGTGCTCATTACATTCCCTGAGATAAAGAAGGCTTCATGTTTTAAACTAAGGTGAAGAAATCACTTGTCTCCCAAAGATGTTGCAAGACAGCCTTTCCCCCTTTTTTTGTAGGTTTTTTCCCTTCTCTTTTATGATAAAGAAAAGGGTCTCCCTGGCAGAGTGACCCATGGCTTGCTGACGGTTCACAAGAGCTGTCCATGGTCCTACTCGTGGGGCCTAGGGGGCAACTGTCTAGGTGATGGTACTTGGGGGACACAACATGGCTCTCCCAGCTCCCAAACACCCATCTCCCACCCCCTACACATGACTCTTCTAAAATACATCTTTAGACCATTTGGTTAAGACAGTATTCTTAGGAGTTCCCTTTAAAATATTCGTAAAACATCTTCTAAGTGTAACAGGGCAAGCAGCTAATATCTGCTACCACATCAAGCTACTACACCTCACCTTGCAGAGAAAGGTTCTAAAGGGAGGGATAAAGAACAATGCCTTTATATGAGGGAGAGGGGGAGGGGAAGGATAGAGACCAGTGGTTCTGAAAGTGTGATTCCTGGACCAGCACCATCAGCATTTAGAATGCATTAGACATGCAAATTCTCAGGCCCCACCCTAGACCTTCTGATTCAAAAACTCTGCGACTGGGGTTGAGCAATCTGTGTTTTAGCAAGTCCTCCAGATGATTCTGATGCATGTTAAAGCTTGAGAACCACTGATAAAAACGCACACATGCATGTATACACACACAGAACCTAAGCCGGCATACCAACTCTGATCACTTTTTTTTTTTCTCTTGCTGCTGAGTTAGATTTAACTGCACAAGTTAAGGACACACAATGCTCTAGGTATTCACTATTGATTAATCAGTTAGGAATGTCTGCCTGGGCTGTGAGATGGGGAAGGGGATGGAGGCTGCACAGGTCTGTTACAAAGGCATACCCAGGTAGGTACAATGGATCTCAGACAGAACAAAGGCCCCAGATAAATAAATATGCGGGATGTCAGCATTCCATGTTTTCTCTTAATCAGAGCTACTGAAACGTTCATCTGCTTGTGAATCCCCTGGAGATTTGATTCACGTCCAGATTCCCATTCAGTTGCCCTGGGGTGGGTCCCCAATTCTGCGTCTCTAACCAGCTCCCAGATGATGCTGATGCTGCCGGCCCTCAGGTCTCAGTTTTGGTACTAAGCCACTAATCTTTATTTATCCACCTTATTTTTGTGACTCCCTGCCAAAATGTTATTTTGAGAAAAAATAAAATATCGTGTACCATTTTACAAAGAAAAATACTGAACACAATGATACCTGGTAAAACACTCTGAAGGGCAATTAACTGCAGGCTCTGAGTGCACTTTTTCTGCAGTGCTCAGTAACTGCTCCTGTGCCCCTGCCTCTGTCAGACCCGCACTGCAGCCCTGTGAGAAACCCCTGGAACCTTCCCACCTTTGTTTCTGTTTGTTCTGTCACGTTGTTTTGTTTCCTACTTTGGGTTCAATGCGATGTGGGAGCCAAATGGTAAATAGCGTTTGGTGATTGATGTCTTTCCCTTCCCTCCTCTCTCTCAAATAAAATCCACCTGCTGTCAATTACTGAGTGCTTCTAGGCAGGATTAGAAATGTCACTAAAATCAGGTCAGCAGTACTTTGGAATCTGTTCAACGTGGGATTCCCTTGTGTTATAGCAGTAATAATAAAGTAAAAGTCTCATCATCCTCTCTCCCCAGCCTTCCTTTTCCTCTACATGTTTCTTCTTTCCCTAGGTTGCTTAAGCCATTCTATTCAGTATTTTCCCCCACAGATACTCAGTCACCATGGAGTATAGCCAGCTGCAGCGTGGCAACAAAAATCCTCTCTGCATTAAGAAACAACAAACAAACAAACAAATCTTTGTTACTGTTTTTCTTCCCCTAAAATTCCAACTCATAGGGTATATGATAGAGCACATTTCTTTCTTTCTTTTCTTTCTTCCTTCTCTTCCTCCATCCCTCCCTCTACTGCCTCTTCCTTCCCTCTCCTAACTTTTCCCCTCCTTCTCCCCTTCCCCATTCTCTTCCTCTCGCGTGTCTGGGTTTCCCCCCTCTCTCTTTGTCCCCCCCCTTCTTTCCCCTCCTCTCTCTTGCCCTCCCCCATCACTGTTCCTGGAATGTGGAGGTATTATAAAAATCTCTCTGCCAACGAGGTTGGTGCATGCCTCCAAAGTCTATCATTGTGGAGTCCCCTGATCCTGAGCTCAGCGAAGACTGAAAGGGTTATTTCAGGCTCCCCGTTTAGTAACCACCCTTCTAATGAATGCCTCAATTGTTTGTTTTAAAGTAATGAATTGTTATTAACCAACGACCTGAAATCTAGTATGTGCAGCTAGAGCACAGAGTTTCCATCAGTGTGGAACAAACATGATATGTTTAAGGTAGCAGCATGTTTATTGCTTTTCATTTGAAGGGATTAGGTAATGAGGTGGGACGTGAAGCATCTGCCATCTCTGGTTACAGCTCACATCCCATGATATGAAGCCAAGTGTCTCTGTCCAAGTTAGGGGTGCAGACATTCGCCTCATACTCACCACCTGGAATGTCTTATTGATATGATGAAAGTGTGGGCTGCAGCTTCCTTGACAGACAAATATCCTGAGCCTCTGGGAGCTGCATGGATGTGTGCATGGCATCATCACAGCCCATCCAAACACTTCCACTAACTAGGTCCAGGGCTCTGAAGCCATTTGGAGATATTTTAGCAATCCTAGGAGGGAGAAAGAAATAGGAGAGCAGTCAGAAACACTCAGGCCTTGCCTTCCCACAGCATCCTTGCTGGAAGGAGCCCTCCCTGAGGTGGGGTGCTCCCTCCTTCCCCACCCTCCTGGCCGTGCTTTCTCCTCCTAAGCTCGCCGGAAGCACGGCCCAGCACTTTTCCGATCGCATGAGGCTTCAGAGCTGCCTTCAGTTGACCAGCAGAAATCACATTTTGTAATCATAGCCTGCCTAGAAGCAGCACGTGGGTGGAGAAGCTGACCAGTGTACAAGCCTTTTGTCCTTATCATGCATTCTCTTTTTCATTATATTTCTGAGTCCTTTTGGAAATCCACGCAGCTTGCCTTGCTTTGCACACACAGTGGCCTGACCTCACATGCATATTTAACATACGTGAATTTTCCTGGATGTGTGCAGCAAATAGAGATGGAGGAGGGAATTAAAAACACTCAAAGAGATTCTTCACTCAATGGACACGTGCCCCAGGTTGAGACTTCCTAAGGCAGATTTCAGGCTTCCATCTCATGCTCCTTTGCAGCTTTTCTTGCCTGAGTATGACTTTAGTATTTAGAGACTCAAAATGTATTTCGAATACAGTGTGACCCCTGTGTGAAACTGGGCTGTAAGAATACTGTTTTTCTAAACTGGAGTTGTAGTGGAGTAATTAAGAAAGAGCATAGGGCTAAAAAAGAAAGAGCGTAGGGACTGGAATCAGACTGCCTGGTTCCAAATCCTGGCACTAGCTACTAGCTGTTTTGCCCTCATTCTCTCCGTAATCAATTTCTCATCTGCAAAGTGGGGTTATTGTTGTAGGAGAAAAAAAGCTTTTGCTATCCCCTCTTAGGTTCAGTAACTGGGGTCTGTGAATTAAACTGACAAAAGACAGATTAACAGGAGAAAAGATTTGTTATGCAGGCATACAGGAGCTTCACAGAAAAGAAGTAGTAACCCAAGCCTAGAAGTGACTGGGCTTGAGAGTTTATATGCCATTTTAACAAAGGGCAATACACTGAGGAGAAGTGACTAGACAAAGGAAAAGGGGTGTGGGCTTCTAGGGGCTGTAAATTGTGAGAAGGGAAATACATGGGGGGAACTAATGGAAGATAAGGATTACTTAGTAAGGTTTGTTACGCAGACTCAGGTTGGTGCTGTCCCTCCTGTGATGAAGGGTAGTTCTCCTCTTCCTGGTGTGGGAGGAGGAATGGGGGACACCTTCACAAAGAGAAATTTGTGCCTTGCTTTTAGGCAGAAAGGGGGAGGGAAGAGAGTTCCTCTATGTCTGCTGTCTCTTAATTGCTTTCACCTCAAAACAATCCTTATGCCAAAGTGGCATATTTTGGGGTGGCATATTCTGCTCCCCTTCAGTGTAAAGTGTAAAGAGTAAGAAACTCATAGGGTTGTTATGAGGTTTAATTATAGTAATCATTTTATAATTGCTCCTTTTCCCTCTCAGTTAGACAGGGGAGCAGGCTTCAAACCACATAGCTGGGGAAGTACATACATATTACTTGGAGACCACCAGGGAGTGGGAGTACCTTCATCAGCCAGCACCCCGCAGAAGTCAAGGTGGTCAATCAAATAGCCATGGGGAGCAAGGCCTGGCCTTGCCGAAGACCTTTCCTTTACCATAGGGCTTAAAGTGGGCTGGCAGTGAGAGGGCTTGGCTGGTGGTTAGGAGGAGTTGTGTTGGGCTGGGCAGATGAGGAATGGTGCTTTCCTAGGTAATCTCTAATGGCCACTCTTCCTATTCTCACTGCAGGAATTTAATCATACATAACATGCCTGTGTTTTAAAGACTTTCACTTACAACTGGCTCATGAGCTAGTTAAGCTAAGAGTCAGGGTCAGCCATAGGCAAGCTTGGTTTTCCTTATAGTCCTCTGTTTTGCTCTCCAATCAATGTTTTCTCCTCCCAACTTCCCATATAAGCTTCATGTGCCATTTATGGTAACCCCAAGCCTCCCAGAAACCCCTCTCTTTAAGCTGAATCCATCTGGAGTCCTTCTCTAGGGGCTCAGCCAACTAATATGGTAAACTAAGGCCTGCTGAGATGTTAATGAGGGCTAAGGAGTTAGTCTCACTCAGGCCTAGCTTGAGGTGATATAGTTAACTGCCTACTAAATTATTTGATGGTGTAATTTCCCCCTTCTCCTCTCCCTCTCCATTGCCACTGGTCTGCTGTAATTCTGCAAATGTCCAGCATGAATCATTTATTTGGGTTAATAAGCTAGTGTGTGGCCTGAAAGTTAAGTTCACACTTAACAACAAGGAGATCTTAACAAGAGCACCTGGTCCAGCCAGAAGCTACCCAGTTTGGTTTCCATGGGCATGGTGGATGATTCATGGTGGGAAGAAGAGAACACAGAAAGTGTCCCCTTTATACTTGAGAAAGTAACTTATTTTTCCCTGAAGCTCATTCGTCTCAAAGCTGCCTATTCATATCAGATCTCGAACATTTGCAACGTACCTTACCCCAGGGCATATGCTCATGTAAAATATTTGGAATAACTGAGTGTAGACTGTTGTCAACTGGCCTGTTAAAATTGAAGACTGTTTCCTACTCCTGTATATTGGAAGATCTTCCTTAAATCTTTTTGGTGTACTCAGACTCAGACTTGCTCTTTTTTCTAGATCTGCTGTCCACCTAGATGTGTCTTAAAAGCAAGTTGATATATATTTTTTATTCTAAATACTTGTGCTGTAGGGACTTCCCTTGTGGCGCAGTGGTTAGGAATGCGCCTGCCAGTGCAGGGGACACGGGTTCGAGCCCTGGTCCGGGAAGATCCCACATGTCGCGGAGCAGCTAAGCCCGTGCGCAGCTACTGAGCCCGTGTGCCTAGAGCCCGTGCTCCGCAACAAGAGAAGCCACCGCAGTGAGAAGCCCGCGCACCTCAACGAAGAGTAGCCCCTGCTCGCCGCAACTAGAGAAAGCCCGTGCAGCAACGAAGACCCAGTGCAGCCGAAAATAAATAAATACTTATGCTGTAAAGCAAAGAAAATTCTTGGATGGCTTTCAGAAACTCCGGGTTTGGGTCCAGATGCCTCAGGACGAAGCAAATTGTCCTCTCACTGAGATCACCTTCTCACTGGAGGCTTTGTTGTGTGGAAATAAATGAAGACCACCCACAGGAGAACAAAGGCTATTTATTCTAAACTCTCTATAGCAAGGGAGTCAGCCACCATCATTTGTGATTTGGCAGAGACTCAAAGGCAGGCAGACGAGTGGGAAAAGCTTTATAGTGGAAAAAGGGGAAGGCTTCAGGGTTGCTCTCATTGCAGGCTCTTGGCATGGGGGAACTGCAGGTGGGCTAACTAGGAGCGGGCATCGTATGTGATTGGTTTGGGGAGCATATTTGACTTTTCTTCGTTGGTCCTATGCTGGAGGTGGCCACATTTGGTGCTGAATAACAGGAGTTATTCTTTGGCATCCTGGATTGTTGCCACAAACAGAAATCTGACTCTCTACAAAATTGACTTATAGAGAGCAGACTGGCTTTCTGGGCTGGTTACTATAGTAAATGGGTTCGTTTCCTGGCCTGGTTGCTACGGGTTGGTGTGAGGGTTCTATTTTTATATGTGGTCCGACCATTGTCCATTGTCTGTTCGGGCTCTCATTTGAGAGCTGCAACGCTTCGTATCTCTTTGTATGAATGAAGTTATATGAGAATTTTCCATTGGATTTTTCATACACCCTGCATGTATTTTGGGAAATAGTTTCTTTAAGAAACCCTGTAGCAGCTGATGTGCTGTGTTGCCAAGATCCTTCTTCAGGATGGGAGGACTTACTCCACTAGATGCCCTCAGGTGTCAGTCTTCTCCTCTCTGGGACTTGCCTTCTCCTGAAGGAGCTGCCTTGCCCAAGTGTGTGCCTTTTCCTATGGGCAGCCAATAGCCAGTGATTGGCCAATGCAGGGGGCATAATGGCCTGACCTCCTCTGCTAAACTTTGGACAACTCTGAAGAACTGTCCCGGCTTCAGGGCTCCTGATAGAGTCTACTGAGACCTTAGATGAGATGGCATCATAGTTCAACTTCTCTCTCTGACCAATTCTGCTTCCTTTTCTTCCCCAAGTTTTAATTCTCAGAACACTTCACAATAAACTTCCTGTTTGCTAATCTCCATCTCAGTCTGCCTCTCGGGGGATATTACCTGTAACATTCCCTCTTTAAATCATCCTAATTTGAGTGTACCATTTGTTTCCTGCTGGGACCATGACTGACACGGGATATTACATTTATTATTTATTCCATTAAATGCAGGTTTATGATTCACAACAGGACTTGGGTTTTTTGTTGTTATTATTTGTTTTTTACACAGACCAGGGGATATAGGGTTGTTCTGATTGTGTGAATTGGGGTATGTTTAATGATTCACAACAGGACTTGGGTTTTTTGTTGTTATTATTTGTTTTTTACACAGACCAGGGGATATAGGGTTGTTCTGATTGTGTGAATTGGGGTATGTTTAACATCCTTTTTGTTTCTTTTTTTAATCTCTTTTTTTTTTCTGGTCTGTCACATTTACACACACACACACACACACACACACACACACACACACACACACACACACACACACACATTCACTCACTCTTTCTATGATGCCCAGTGTATATACCTAGGATTCAGAGCTTAATGGAAGTGTGGTACTACACAGAGAAGGGACAGATGTAGCATATCTTGGTTTGGACTTGCACAAAGACTGTCAGAGGCAGCTGGGTGCCCTGATAGGGTATGGAATTGACAAAACAGCTCATTTGTTGCTATGCTACAAACCTTTTGTACTGTGCCTTACATAACTATTCTGGAAGAACATACACCAAGAATATGTGCAGTTCACTTTATAGCAGTTTTCACAGGCATTGGACTCCCCTGGTTCTTGAGCCACGTTCAGCATTTTGAAGACAACATCATCACAGGGAAGAAAGCAGGGTCAGTACCCAGGTGACAATGAAAAATATGTCCACATCTAACTTCCTTAAGCTCTGGAACGTTATTTTTCTGTAGAGTTCGTCTGAGAGATAGAATTATAGCACAGAGCTTTAAAGCATGGGCCTTGGAGCCAGATTGCCTAGGTTCAAATCTTCTTTCTTCCATTTACCTGCTCTGTGGCCTTGGGAAGGTACTTAACCTCTCAGTGCCTCAGTTTCCTCGTTTGTTAAATGAAGAAGTTGATAATACCTGATAAAATAGTTGTGCTGATTGAACGAGTTAATCTATATGAAGAACTTAGAATTGTACCTGGTGTCTCGTGAGCATCATATTCCTTTTATAGTGTCAGCTTCATTGTTTTCCATGTAGAATTTTAAAATTATTGTCTAGTTAGATGTTAATATTTTCCTGTTTATTTTTTTCTTTAAGAAAAGAAATAATAGCGGAAGAAAAAATGACTTTCCAACCCTAATATCATGAGAGCCTTCACCTATGTTTTCCTCTAGCACATTTCTTCTAAATAATTAAAAATGTGTTATGGCAAAAAAAAAGAGAAAGCTTAAAGACAAGAAACAAATACAGTCTATTAGACAAAGTTTTAATCTTTGTAACATACGAAGAGTACTGTCAATGAATAAAAAAGACAAAGAACCCAGTAGGTGTATGGGCAAAGTATATATACAGGCAATTTACAGGAGAAATGTGAATAACCCAACAAACATATGGAAAGATGAGTAACCTCACTCGTAAAGCATAAATGCAAATTAAAACAAAAATAAGATCCCTTGCCATCTATTGTTTTGGCAAAACTTAAAGGAGATGAGCAAACAAGATTCCTGTACTCCTTACTTTCCCCGCCGTTTGCCCTCCACTACTTCTAATATTTTGGAAGCTGTTCATCTTCTATCCATGCTAGTGCTTGCTATTAAGTTGAAATGTTTTTTGGTTATAAATTCATGTTTTTCTATCAACAGGTAGAATTTCAATATCTGTGACCTACCTCCCCTTTAATCTACTTCCATTTTCTGTCTTCACTCTCCCAATATCTTTTTGCTGAATTAATTAGTGTACTGGAAGGTGGGGCAGAGTGATTCTCTCAGATAATTTCTTCAACTATGTCCATTCTGCTTTTCAACCCATTTATTTAATTTATTTTTATTTTTTTATTTTTTTTAATTTTTATTTTTTTTGCGGTACGCGGGCCTCTCGCTGCCGGGGCCCCTCCCGTCGCGGAGCACAGGCTCCGGACGCGCAGGCTCAGCGGCCATGGCTCACGGGCCCAGCCACTCCGCGGCACGTGGGATCTTCCCGGACCAGGGCACGAACCCGTGTCCCCTGCATCGGCAGGCGGACTCCCAACCACTGTGCCACCAGGGAAGCCCAGAATGATTGTATTGATCTTGCTCCTTGAGTAGTTTCTGGGAAAATCTGCTCTCTGAAGCTTTTCTTAACTTTAGAGACCCAAGGGAACTGAGGCATACAGAACATAAATGGAGCCGTCCCCCTTCTCCCCCCACCCCACCAAAAAAAACAAGAAAGCTCAAGAATGCTGAAGTAAGAATAGGATACAAGAGTTTAATTTGCTTGGTAACAGCACACCTAACTGAAGCTGTTTTCCCTCCTGGGGCTACATGTCAGTACTGCAAGAACTGGAGTGGAGGATGGGGAAAATACATAGATTTTCAGAGTACAGTGGATTCTGTAGTATGCTGCGGATATCCACCTTCTTATCCTTCCAAGACTTAAGCACTTACTGCCTCAGCCTCTGGGAGTGCTATGAGCCCTCTCTGGGAATTGCCCTTGGTTGAAAAAACTTCCTTGCTCAAGGTCACGCTGTTTTCTGGAGAACAGTCTGCATCCAGTGGATCGTTTATTTGCCGGTATAAATGCCCAGTCCATAAACCTAACTTGGGACAAGTCTGAAAGGCCATTTCAGCTTCAGAGCTCCCCATGGAATTGGCTGAGGCCTTTTGTATGAGTTTCCTATTACTGGCTGTAACAAATTACTATAGACTTAACGGGTTTCATACAACACGAATTTGTTACCTTACAGTTCTGGAGGTCAGGAGTCTGAAATGGATCTCATTGGCATAAAAATAAGGTGTCAGCAGAGCTGCATTACCTCTGTAGGATCTTGGGGAGAATCCATTCCCTTGCCTTTTCCACTTTCTAGAAGCCATCTCTATCCTTTGGCTCATGACCACTTCTTTCTTCTTCAAAGCCAGCAGCATAGCATCTTCTCTCCTCTCTGTCCTCTGCTTCCATCATTACTTCTTCTCTCTCTGACTCTGACCCTCCTGCCTCCTTCTATTTCTTATCAGAATCCTTGTGATTATACTGGGCCCATTTGGATAATCCAGGATGAACTCCCCATCGCAGGATCCTTAATTTATGTGAAGAGTCCCTTTTGGCACCTAAGGAACGTATTCACAAGTTACAGGGATTAGGACGTGGCTATCTTTGGGGAGGGGTCACTATTCTGCCTACCACACCTTTTTTCGTGGCTGCATGACAGTCCAATTTCTCTCTCTGCCCAGTCCTGCTGTTCTCACTTCCACACAGGTGTCCATCCTAAGAGCTCCACCTAGTGAACTTGCTGCACACAAATATTCATCTCAGAGTCCGCTCCCCAGTGCACCCAACCTCTTACACAGAGCAATCCAGGTGGTTAGGAGAAGAGTCTGGGCATGGGACTGGACGTTTGGAGTGGAATGAACTTTTAAGTATTTGTCACCTGTATCTTTTTGGTGAAGTGTCTGTTCAAATCTTCTGCCTATTTTTCAAAAATTAGATTGTTTGTCTTCTTATTGTTGAATTTTGAGGGCAAGTCTTTTTATCCGGTGTGTGTTTTGCACATATTTTCTTAAGTCTGTCACTTGTCTCTTCAAGTAGTGTTTTTAAGAATAAGTGAGAGTAATCTCAACTCAGTGCCTAGGTTTTGAGAGTGAAACAAAGAAGGAAGGACTGAGGTGAGGAAAGCTGGAGTAGCATAGCTGTGCATCCAAGGAGTACAATCAGGAAGATTGGCCAGTTTGATGACACATTTTTCTGCTTCTATTACTTGGCACAGGGCACAGGGCTTCTATTACATCAGCACAAGGCACTGATGTAGAATTACCAAAAATACATACAGCAAATTATGGCAAGCTGGATTGGGAAACTTTTGAGTTCCCTCCTGCAGGGGAGATTCCCGCCAGTGGAAATAGCACTCATGTAATGCTAATTATACAAAACAGTTGCTTACTCTGTATGTAGTGAGGTAAACGGATCTATGGTACTCAATAAAGAAAATCAACTTTGAAGAGAGAAGCTCTGCTCCAAACGCATGTAGGTGTGGTGAACAAGGTTTTTCAATTTTCACATCTATAAACATAATAAAAATTTACCTTTTAAGAATATCAGGTATGTTATTTAGTTAATCTCATGAAAGGTTCATTCTGTGCACAGGTCTAGGTCACTCTGTAGAGGCTGCAGTGAAGAGTGCCCCTGTGCCATACATTTTTTTTTTTCTTTTCCTTGCTGTTAGACAAGAAGGTGCAACTTGGGTTGTATTTCTGCTACGTCTGGGCCACAGGGAGGCTGGGGACCTGTTCATTAATTACTAGAAAATGGCAGAGAGTAATTTTCCAACATTCTTTCTTCAGACAAAACAGTATTAGCTCTACCACTTTGAAATGACTTGGCAAGTTGTTTTCAATACAAAGCCACGGTGTTTGCTTTGTAATTAGAGTGTTCTAAGGCACCTATGAAAATTTAGTAATGCAGATATTTTCTTGATGCATTTTGAGTATCTGATACTCTTAGCATCTTCAATTATACATTTTCTAGGAAAGCAGTCTTTAAACAACATACTACCCGTAATAACCAGCTCTACAAATTAATAGATTTTATTTATTCATATTGGGAGTTGGATTTTCCAAGACTAACTGAACTTTCTTATCCTTTTTGATATATTTATACAAATGAGAGCTCATCAGTATCATCATTGTATTCATTGTACTTGTTAATATCTTAACACTATTAAAGCTGGAGAAAACAGTGAGAAGTGCCTTGTTGTTAGAGTAAATTTTACTTTTGAGATTTTGCAATCACTGCAAAGAAAATGTGAGCGTTAAGTTGATGGTGAACTAGACTGTTTGATTTCTCTCATTCCCTGAGAGAATGAATAAGAGAGAAAGGGAAAAAAATAATCTTGCCACATGTGACTCTGGAAAACAAACAGCTTCATCATACATAAGTGCCTAAAATATATATGACTGAACATTAGAATTGCAAATGAATTGGGGGAGGTAAGAACTCTGTCTGCTTTTACATAATTTTGTTTTGCTAGGGGATTTTTTTTTCCTACTATAAACTAAGAAGGAATTCCCAACTTCAAGCAGAGGCATGGACAAGAATTACCCTGATTCAGGTGGTGATTAGAAAATGGATGTTTTGTTGAAAATCTGTCTCTTTTTAAATCATAGAAGTGGAATCTAATGAACCTGATTAATCAGAAACAGAAATGACATTCATGGCAGAAAAATATCTTACCACAAATATATGCTTAATCCTGAAGCACGATGCCTTGTGTATAAATATGTTCAAATATGCTTAATCCTGAAGCACGATGCCTTGTGTATAAATATGTTCAATATATGCTTAATCCTGAAGCACGATGCCTTGTGTATAAATATGTTCCGGCTCCAAAGTCCTTAGGTTTTACATTCAGATGAGGCGCCCGAGTAGGGGCAATTACTGTCATAGGCAGCAGAGCAAGAGTGGTAATCAGAAAGTTTCTTCATGTCATGTGGGCATCTTTGGGGGTGCCTAACTGATCTCAGTGTCCCTAGGACTGAAATAAGTTATTAGCCTATTGTCAGAGTTCAGCTTCTTCAGGACCAAACTCTGAGACAAGATTTGTATTGTGAAATTTTATTGGGGAGTGTTTTTTGGGATTAACACCCATGGAGAAGTGAAGGAAGGAGGATTGGGCAGAAGATGAAGTTAAACTTTGATGCAGTCACAAAAGAGGCTACAGGTGATCCTGTGATGAGCTTTGAACCTGCGATGGACCTGCAGAGAGTTCATATTTGGAGCACAGGTATCTGGCCTTTATGCCCCTGCTCTAACCAGTCATTGGGTACAGGCATGATTTCGGGCAACGCAGCTATGTCTTCAGGCCCAGGCAAGCTCCAAAGAGGGATTTCACTGCAAACTGTTGGCTGTTAATACGCTTAATATCTGGGGGAAATAAGTGCTTTGGTCTTAAAAGTCTGGGCTTTTGAGAGGTGCCCCAAAGTGCCCACCTACTGAAATATTATAGGACCTATATGATTTGGGGGAAAAAAGCCTAAATCTAGTAAAGAGAGACCACACTTGAATTATGACAATGAAAATCATCGCTTCTCACACTGTTCCCAGACCTAAGCCAGGTCAGAGGAACAGAGCCCCTTGAATAAAGGGGTATTGGGTCCCTTGAAAGGAGGATCCTTGTGACATTGCCATAAGCATATGCTGTAAATTTGCCTCTACACCTTCCTCCCAAAGACTTGGAGCCATTTATCAGAGTGAACATGGACTGGGGAATGGGAAATAGCCACATCAAGGATGACCAGTGGAGGCTTAGTGCTAATGTTGGAGTTCTCAAATGCAGCTGTGGCCCACAATCAGAGTGGTGGCCAGAGGTTAGATGACTAATAGAGTTTTAGGCTAAGACTATGATGATTTCCCCAGTTTTGGAATCATGGCTAGGATAGAGATACTGAGCAACTGGCAGAATCCCCTCATTGGCTCCTGTGCTCATAAAGTGAGAGCCATTGCAGTAGGAAGGGCCTAGTGAAAACCCCTGGAATTTCCTTCCCCTACCAGGATGATAAGCCAAAAGTAGTATTCCTTTCCTAGGGTAACTGCAAATATTGGTGTCACCATGAAAAATTTGAAGGATGATGGCAAAGATGATTTCTGTTATACTCCCACTTATATGCAGAAGGCATCATAGTCTTGGAGGATGGCTGTGGATCATCACACAGTTAACTGGGCACTGACTCTAATTTCAGCAAGTGCTCCAAATGTGACCTCTTCTCTAGACTAGTCAACACAGCATTGGGCACATACCTGGGCAGTAGAAGCTTCTTCCTGACCTCTGGAGAACCCCACCTTCCCCTTTTTGCTCCTCAGTCTACCCAACACTTTTGTAGCTTAATTCCATGTATGAAATCTTTTTTCTGCTTGAAACACCTAGAGTGGTGTTGGCAGGTTGAATTCCTTGGGAATCAGGCTAAAACAGAGATTAACGTGCAGGGTATTTATTATATGCAAGGAAGGATGAAAGCAGGATTGGGCAGAGGGGGAAGTTGGGCTGCAGTGCCGTCTCAACCAAAGCCCTTATACGCCTACACTGGCCAGTTACTGAGTGGGTAGTGGGGGAATGACCTTAGATAAGGGGACTCTTAGCAGTCCCTGTAGGGGAGCTGAAAGCAGAGGGCTACCATCAACATGTACAGCAGCTGGGGGGAAAGTCCTCAGTCTTCAAGTGGGATCTGCATCATGCACAACTCCCAACATCCACTAGAGGTGGGAAGTGGAAGGCAGGAGAGTGTTAGGGAGGATGAAGTAGCACAGATGATGATGAGGTGATGCTCCATCCTAGGGCCAGCTCCTCATGGGTGACCAGAAGAGACTTGACCAGCCTCCACACCGGCCAATCCTATGGTATAAGGAGTATTACCCCACTCAAATGATCGGGTCTCTGTATTTCTCTGCTGTGCAAGTTCATATTATGCCTAGAATAAATAGAGAATGAATAGACCAATATTTATGCCCACACTTGTTACACATTTACTATAAGCTATACGATTGCATTGTGTTCTCTATGTTTCCCAAACTATTTCAGGGGAAAAGCTTCCAAAACAACTCCTATGGCTACAGAGAACATCTCCTTCGCAATTGCACTTAGCCTGTCCCACATCCTCTCCCTGACCCTGGCTCGTCAGCTTATCAGGGGAGGAAATGAGAGCTAATGAGAGAGAGCAGAGAAGTGGAGTTCAGAAAAACAGCTGAGGAGATGCCTTGAAGACTTCTTTAGAGCAAGCGTGACCATCTTGCCCCCTTTCTTAAATATGCATGGAGATGATCCAATTAGTTGGAAAGCTGAATTTTTTCTTCCCCTGCATTTGTAAGAAGATGAACAGTGAGAAAACACTCACCGGAATCTTTGGAGCTGAATATAAAGAGAATCCCTAGGAAAGAGGGCGATAATGTTATGGATGACAGGAGGTAAGGGCATGAGAAATTTATCAGGAATGTTGCCTCAGATTTCAATGATGCAGTGAGGGAAATTTATGAACAAGTGACTGGGAGAAAGAAAAAGTCAGCGTGAAGAATGATATAAAATTTGCTGGTGCCATAGCTGACAGGGGAGTGGAGGAAGAAAAATAGCATATGTGTAGAGTCTGAGTGAGACACACTGCCTCAGAGCAGGAACGCTGGCTGTTCCTGTGCCATCGTTGCATGGGCCCTAGGAAAGTCTCTTCTACCCACTCTCCTTGCTGCCCCCCAAGTATCTTTGAAATGCACTGTTAGAAATTACTTTGTCATGTCTTCTTTTCCCTTGTATTTGTACTTTGAAACTTACAGCATCTAGCACGAATTTGGGTTTGTGGTTGTATTCTGTAAACACTTTCTTTTTTTGAAAATGTGAATCCTCTTGGGAGTGGAAACGTGACATTTCATATTTAGTGGGGGAATTAACTGCAAGTGATATATACTTCCCTTAGCTATTCGAGAACACTGGGCATACACCTGAGATGTGGGACAGAGGAAGAAGGGTGTCAAAAAGAGAGGAAAAGGCCACCAGTGGTCCCAAAAGACCTGCACTTCCTATTTTCTAATGCAGCTTCAGGCCATGAGAAAATTGTCCAGTGGAGTCAGTGGTATGAGTTCAAGTCCTACCCTGAACTTATTTTTTATAGTTAAGTGTTATAATATTTATAACCATAAATCACAAGTTAAAGGTCATAATATTTCAATCATATAACTGTAAATCACAAGTTAAAAGATGTTTTAAGTAGAAAATATCTCTCCCTTAATTCCACCATGCTAATAGAGCAACTGCTTTCATTTTTCTGTATTGCCTTCTGGTATCCATATACATATTTTAAATAATTTTGTAGTTATAGAATATTTTATATTTTGATTTGTCACATAAAAATAACTTTTCCATGTTGTTACACAGTCTTAATAATTATAGTTTTTCATGAGGTTCTGTGCCATAATTTACTCAATTGTATTCCTACAGGACAATTGTGCGGGTTTGGAAATTTTGCACTACAAAGCAGTCTCAAATTTGAAAAGAGAAAGTAATTGGTCACAGGGTTATGAATTTTGAAATATTGCTGGATTACTTTCCAAAATGTTTGTGGAAATTTAAGATCCACCAAACATTTTCACCTCACTTGCCAGCATTTGGTGTTACCATTTTAAATGATTCTATCGTTTTAATGATGTACAATATGACTTTACTGTTTAACCATGTATTTCTTTGAGGATTGGCAAGGTTTAATGGATTCCCCATATGTTTGAAATTTTCTCAAAATAAAACGTTAAAAAATACATATGTAACAAATTTTCTAGAAGTTGCGGGAAGGGTACAAAATCTCTGTATACCTTTATCCTAATGCACCAATTGGAAACATCTTGCCACATTGGTTTTATTTAACATTTTATTTATTTATTTATTCATTCATTCATTCATTCATTCATTCGTTTATTTATTTATGGCTGTGTTGGGTCTTCGTCGCTGTGCGCGGGCTTTCTTTAGTTGCGGCGAGCAGGGGCTACTCTTCGTTGCAGTGTGCGGGCTTCTCATTGCGGTGGCTTCTCTTGTTGGGCAGCACGGGCGCTAGGTATGTGGGCTTCAGTAGTTGTGGCTCATGGGCTCTAGAGTGCAGGCTCAGTAGTTGTGGCGCATGGGCTTAGTTGCTCCGCGACATGTGGGATCTTCCTGGACCGGGGATTGAACCTGTGTTCCCTGCATTGGCAGGCGGATTCTTAACCACTGTGCCACCAGGGAAGTCCCTTGCCACATTGTTTTATCATTTTCTCTGTGTGTGTGTGTGTGTATATATATATATATATATATATATATATATATTTAGATTTCTTGTTGTTCGCTGAGTGTTATTGTTTTTACTGCCAAATGAGCTTCGGTGGTTGATGTAGGGGGGCTCTTGGGAACTTAACTTTTTCAAGTTTAAGTGGAAAAGCTTTTTTGTTTGAATTGGCTTTTACTGGGTGGTCTCCGGACGCGCAGGCTCAGCGGCCATGGCTCACGGGCCCAGCCGCTCCGCAGCATGTGGGATCCTCCCGGACCGGGGCACGAACCCGTGTCCCCTGCATCGGCAGGCGGGCTCTCAACCACTGCGCCACCAGGGAAGCCCTCTCTGTATATTTATAAGTATTATTTTTCCTGAACCATTTGAGAGTATGCTAAATACATCATACACATCTACCCATTCACAATACTGTATTACGTTACATTTCCTGACTTTGATAATTATGCTATCGTTATGTAAGAAAATATCCTTGTTCTTAAGAAATACACATTTAAGTTTTATTTAATCTAAAATTCATATTCCAGTTTTTTTTAAACAGCAAATGGAGTGTGGTAGTGTCACCTTATTATGTTACATTTTTCTTCTTTTAATATTTATTTTATATATTTGGTTGTGCTGGGTCTTAGTTGTGGCAGGTGTGCTCCTTAGTTGCGGCTCGCTGGCTCCTTAGTTGTGGCATGCAAACTCTTAGTTTCGGCATGCATGTGGGATCTAGTTCCCTGACCAGGGATCAAACCCGGGCCCCCTGCATTGGGAGCATGGAGTCTTAACCACTGTGCCACCAGGGAAGTCCCCATATTCCAGTTTTACAAATTATTTCAGTAATATCTTTGAGAACAAAATATGTTTCCTTTTCAGAAACCTGTCAGTGATTATGCATGCACCTAGCTGTTGTGATTCTTTAGTTTCTTTTAATATGGAACATTTTCTCAGCACTATTTGTCTTTCATGGCACTGACGTTTTCAAACTGTACAGGCCAATTACAGTGTTTTGTATAATGTCCAGCAGTGATCTGGTAAATGTTTAACAGATGTCTTTCCGAAAAATAATTCCTGCTGAGTCGCATTTGCCGATTTCTGTGGTATAAATATTCCCACCATGTTTGATGTCAAGCTGCTGATGTGATGTTGCTGAATGTGCCACTGGAGAGAACTGTGCACAGTCAGCTCTCATGAGCTGTATGCATAACTCCAGCACATCACTGAAGGTCCCTCAGTTTGGGTTTATCTGCTTGTTTTCTCACGAATAGAACAGGTTATGCATTTTTGTCAGGAATGTCAGTGAAGTAATTCTACATACTTCTTAGTACATCATATCAGGAGGCACACGATGTAGGTATGTCCCACCTTTACTTATTTTAGAGTGAGAAAAAATATATACATTTGGGTATGTGTCTGTGTGTATATAATGTGAATTTGTTTCCCCCTCAATATATGAAAGGGATGGAAATAGGAATAAGGGGATGTTCTGGTTGAAGCAGAGGAAGTCAGGTCCTCAAAGTCCCATTATCCCCACATTGTGGCCGTGAGAGGACTCTGAGTTGTGCAGTTTGAAAATCACTATCCTGAATGGAGGATGAGGGTTTATTTTCAAAGGGCACCGGATTTTAATTATTCCTGAAGGTTGTGCAATGTTAATGAAAAGGATTGGTTCACTTATTAATATCATGCCTGTCCAGCGTGCCAACCTAAATGCACCAGTGGGACGCACTTCCATCTATATTTATTTAACTCAAATATATTTTTAATTAAATAGATTTGCATATCAGAGATCAGTCTCTCCTAATTTAATTATCTCATTCTTATTTCTTCAAGAGTGGTATACTTAGACTTAATTTAGTTATTTGACAATAAGTATGTCACATAATTTTCTGGCGTCTAATTCTGTCACCTGTGAAAGGAGAAAGATGTTGTACTCACTGATCTTGGGTCTGTATGGGAAAGGACTCTAAAATTCCAAATTGGACTGCTCCCAAAGGGACAGAGATTAGCCTAGGTACCATAGAATAACTTTATTGCAGGACTGTCACTTATGCTCTCTGAGCCTCATCTTTCTCAAATGGAAATCTTGATCTAAGTGGGCTCAGACCAAGGGACAGCACTTCCTTGGCTCTTATCTGTGAAAATCTGTTCCTCCCCACGATTCACAGCGCCTTCATCACATTTTACCTTCTTCAGGTACCCGTGGTTCCTCCTATTATTTGAAGACTTCTAATAAGAAAACAGTGAGTGGGCAAAAATAACAACTGTACGAAACATCCTATTTTTGAGGTAACTCAGTTTTATATATGCTGAAACGTTAGCTGAAATACAGCAATTAAATCTTTTAAAAATTATGTTTTACTCTTATAATAATATATATATATATATTTATTCTTCAACGGACTGATGGAATTTCAGCATTATAAATCTCATAAATAGGGTCTTCCCTGGTGGTCCGTGGTAAAGAATCCGCCTTCCAATGTAGGGGACGCGGGTTCAATCCCTGGTGGGGGAACTAATATCCCACATGCCGCGGGGCAACTAAGCCCACGTGCCACAACTACTGAGCTTGTTCGCCTCAACGAGAGAGCCCTCGTGCTGCAAACTACAGAGCCCGCGCGCTCTGGAGCCCTTGCGCCACAACTAGAGAAGAGAAAACCCGCACACCACAACCAGAGAGCAGCCCGCGTGCCGCAACGAAGAAAGATCCCGTGTGCCACAACTAAGACCTGACACAGCCAAAAAAAAAAAAATCTCATAAATATATTTTTATTCCAGGTTATAGATTATTTATACATATTTAAAAGCAAGTACTCAGATCTTAATGATAAATCTGATAGAATGACATGCCTTCTTAATACTATGGACGTTATTCAGGGATGCCAGAAATGATGTCGATGTGGGTGTTTGGCTGTTCAGCCTTTCAGAGGTTGAGATTTAAAAGGAAGATTACATTTTGGATAAATGTCAAGGCTAAAGCCAACTTTCAGTTGTCCCTTGCGTTCTGCCCCTGCTCCAGGCTTTTAGTAAATCTTTTTTGAAAGGACTTTTGAAGCACACTTTTGCTGAGAAAGCCGCCAAGGCCTTTGCCAGAGCTGAAGCACCTCTAGTACACAGTCACAGTGCAGGCATGCCAGGCTTTGTCTCCCCTTGTTGCTATTAACTCTGTCTTAGCTCACCTTCCCCATTGGGAAAATGCACATTTCCCAGTGGCTCTTCTTTGCTCTCAATTTTTGGTGTGTTTATCACCCACTCATTTTTTAAAATGGAGCCAAAAATGTAAAGAAACAAAGGAAAGAAACAAGGGAGGCATTAAATAAATTTGACAACTGTTCTAGGTCACATTTTGGAGGAATGGGTAGCTTGAGGTGCAAATAGAAGACGTGGAAACACTGGCTGCTGTGCATGTCAAATAGTTCTTCAAAGTATCTTGTGGCCATAAAAGAAAACAAACGAGAAAACCAAGATAAAGAGCTACACAAATTCTGTAATCTCTGTGAAGGCAGAGGCCATGTTTTCTGTTTCTCTGTTATGATTTAGTGCTGGACACTTAGTATGTAGATAATTACATGCAAAGTTAAACTCAACTCCAGCAGCCCAGTTCCTCAGATCCAGCTAAAGAAAAATCCTCGTCTAAAGAAAACCCTAGGGGGCTTCCCTGGTGGCGCAGTGGTTGCGCGTCCTCCTGCCGATGCAGGGGAACCGGGTTCGCGCCCCGGTCCGGGAGGATCCCACATGCCGCGGAGCGGCTGGGCCCGTGAGCCATGGCCGCTGAGCCTGCGCGTCCGGAGCCTGTGCTCCGCAACGGGAGAGGCCGCAGCAGAGGGAGGCCTGCATACCACAAAAAAAACAAACAAACAAAAAAAAAAAACCCCTAGGGAAAGGAATCCTCATGTTTTTCATGTTTTTCCTCTCCGATATCCTCTTTCTGTGATGTTTTGATGGCTCATCATTAATTCTTTCAACAAATATTGTGTCTTCTTCTTCTTTTTTTTTTTTTGTAAGTTTGTATTGAGTGTTTCTCTGTCAATGACTGTTGAGTGTCTTCTATATGGCACTTGCCATAAAGATATGAACAAGATAAACTTGGTCCCTGCCTCAGGGTCTAGCTGAAGTTCAAGTCGTGGTGAACTTAACTTTGCTGATTGGCCTAGCTAGAATGGCCCCTGCCATGTGCAGAAGGCAAACCCAGTCTTCTGATGTATTTTCTGGGAAATGGTGTTGTTCACGTGCTTGCCAATCCTATTATATTCTTTCAAAGAGTTCCTTGAGCTATAGAGCCCCAAATTAAGGGCCTATTCATTTAAAATGCATCTAAATAAGATGGTTAAACAATCAGACTAATTTCAGTATATACAGAACCAAGCAATGCTGGGGGAGTTATTTCTCAGATTCCCCCACCCCCATCTCCAACACCATATACTCATTACAAACACAGGAAGAAAGAAATGTTACAAATGGCTTTATGCAAAGAACAACCGATAGATTTTTTTACATCTTTCTCAAGTTTGTAAGTCTGTGATCTTCTTCAGAATAGCATGCTATGGACAGGTTGATCATGCCTGCAAATGGAAATATTTGCAAAAATATAAGTGACTGGTTTGTCTTTGCTGTAGCCATCAGATACATCTGCAGAAGAATTTCTTAGATAAAATGTAATCCTCCTCATGAATATTTGCCTCCTTCACTCCTTAGAAGATTTCAAATGAAAATCCATTTTCAATGAACTGTAATTTTTAGAGGCCACGATGCACATTAGAAAGATAATTTTGGAAAAGAGCTAATTTGAACTCTCCCTATATTAGCCAGGGCCCCAACAGGAAACAGATGATGCTCTTGAATTAATATAATTTAAGGAGGGATTAATAAAGGCACTATTTATAAAGGTGTGGGCAGGATATAGGAAGACCAGAGAAGATATTGCAGGAACCACAGACTTTAGTGCTGGTAACTGCAAAAATGTTACTACTGCTTGGCCTGAAGGGAGATAAGAAAGAGCTTACTGGGACCCAGAAGGCCAGAGTCTCGTAGAGAAGGTTGCCTTTGGTTGAGGAACCCATCCAGCTCAAGGCAAACTGGCAGGGAGGGAAATACGGAAATAAATACATTGACCTCACTTAATTTTCTCCCCAATCTTCTGCCAAGGGTCTTCATGAGCCAAACCCACCTGGAAACTAAAGGACAAGGAAGACATTGATATAGTTTATACTGACCAGGTTCTCAAGGCAGGGAGCAAGATGGAGAATGATGGATAACAGATCTGGAGGGGCAAATGGAAGATACTCTGGTACACCTTCCCTATTAATTATAAACCTCTTCAATTTAGTCTGTAGTGCAAGGAGATTACAAAATCATCTTTTAGCTTGAATCATACTTCCAACTTTGTAGATTTATGTATGCCTCTTTTAAGCCCCTGTTTTGTACCAAACTATTTGGTGTGAATAAAACAGACAAAAATTCCTACCTCCATTAAGCCTATATTCTGTTGGTGGCCATTTCTATTAGTCAGGAGTCGTTTAGTTGCAAGAGAAAGTCACTCAACTTAGAAATTTAAAAAAGATTGCTTGTAAGAAATTCTTCTCAATTGCCGTAAATCTGTCAGACAGCTGGGCTTTTTATTACACCTCTGTCTTCTTTCTCTCCCCACACCGCCTGTCCAAAAGAGAAAAAATGGTTTACTTCTCTACATATCCCTCTGAATCTGTTCTTCTCTCCTCTGTATTAGGCAGGTTTCATTTTAAGACTTATTTTCAACTTCCCCATGTTTTCAATTTGCATGTACCTTGGTTATCCACTGTTTCAAAAAAATTTATATGAAAGTACTCTCTCAAGTGGTGGTCATCTTCTTCCAGCCTACATTACCCTCACCCTAAAAATGGTTGATCATGTGACAAGTGCTCTCCTGTGCCATATCTATTCACCTGTCTGTTCATTCCCTAAAACTTCATTAGTATATTTATTGAGTACTTCGGCACACCAGAGGTCAAGAGAAAATTCCCATGGAATGGTGGACACTTCATTCACTCAGGTTGGCACTGGGGCTGGGGTAGGCTGGGCATATAATGAACTGCAGGCTTTGCAAGAAGTTGCTACCAGATGGAACAAACCAAATCCAGAGTTCAAAGTCATTTCCTATCTGAGCTTGAAGCATAGTGCCCAAGAGATGGGAGCACAGACAAACCAATCTGCAGAGTGGTTGAAAAATGGTAGAGGGACCATTAAGCTGGAACAAGAATCCAAATCTTCTAAGAGCAGGAACTCTGTGTCTCAGAGACTGTTCAGAGTTTCTGCACTCAGCAAACACTTACTCAGTGTCTACTCTTTTTCTTTCCATTTTTTTTTTTTTTTGGCCATGCGGCATGCAGGATCTTAGTTTCCCCACTAGAGATCGAACCCGTGCCACCTGCAGTGGAAGCATGGAGTCATAACCACTGGATGACCATGGAAGTCCCCCTGAGTGTCTATTCGTATAGAGGGGGATAGGCGTGGTTCCTGCCCTCAAATGGTTTTACTCACTTACAAAGGTAGAATAAGCATTTGTTGATGGTTTCAATGGTCCTCTTTTTAGTGTCTCCCAGTCCATCTCTTCCATTTGCTCTGTGTTTTCTTTAGCATTTACATATACTGAACACTTCCATTGCATTTTGGAATAACAGGTTAATGTGCTATCTTTTCCAAACAGCATTTTCATTTAGTTCCTATTTATTTCTCAATAAGTTATACCTGATCATATATATATATGTACGCACATATATGTATATGTTTGTAGGTATGCGCGCACGCGCGCACACACACACACACACACACACACACATCAATGTTTTGATAGAGACTGAGAAAGTACAGTGGCGTGGTGGGCCTTAATCGATCTACTCTGCCCTTTGCAGAGGTTTTGAGTCTGGGGGTGAAATTGTAGTCTGGTCCTTCATTATTTTTCCAGTCCTTGTTTCTGTGTAACAACCATAGCCTAAACTGTGCTACGTGAATTGACATTTGCAAAGGGAATTCCCTACATCTGATATTGCTCTGCATCCAGTGCATGGTTTTAGATTTTCACATGCCCTTTTGGATTTGCTCTCCCTGGGGTGCAGGCACTATATTATTTATTTCACTCTAGACTAAGTTTCTTAAACGAGTGCACATAGAACTGCCTGCAGACCTTGTTAGAAATGCAGAAGTGCAGATGATAACGCCATGGACAGTGACGCAAAAGATCACGGGTGTATTTTTTTTTAGGACTGCTGTTAACAAAGTATCACAAACTGGGTGGCTTAAACGATGGAAATGTATTGTCTCACAATTCTACAGGCCAGAAGTCGGAGATCAAAGTGTCAGCAGGGCCACGCTCCCTCTGAGGGTGCTAGGAAAGGATCTGTTCCAGAGCTCTCTTTTAACTTCTGGTACTTCCTTGGTTTGTTGCAAAATAACTATAATCTTCACATGGTGTTCTCCCTGTGTGTGTCTGTGTCCAAATTTCTTCTTTTTATAAGGATACCAGTCATATTGGATTATGGTTGCACTGTACTTTAAGTTAAGAATTACTTAACTAAGCATGTCTGCACTGACCCTATTTCCAAATAAGGTCACAATCTGAGATACTGGGAGTTCGGACTTCAACATAGGAATTTTGAAGGGGACACAATTCAACTCATAACAATGAATAGATCACCAGGAACTGACATTTTAACATGCTGTATTGGAAACCTCTTGAGCTGCGCTTATAATTTTGGCCCCATCTTGGACTCCAGTAGCCGGATGTCAACCAGTTCTAAGTAGATTCTGGTCCATTTCATACAGATGCACCTGGACAGCACCTCACCCCCAGCCAGCACCTTCTACTTCTGGCTTCTTGTCCCAGGTTTCTTCAACACAGTAGCACAGAATGCCTGCTGCAGCCCACTCAGCAATGCCACGTGAATATCTCAGGATTTTGGCGGAATTAACACCCCATGGGCAATCCTTGACCAATGGGAGATAAAATCCAATAAATAAAAGCTTCCCTTTCTTGTCCTCAGGTGAACAGGTCTGAGACCAATTCCATCCGGGTCTTTAGAGATCTGTCCAAAATCAAACACCAGTCACCAGGAGCAGTGGCCAGCTTGATAGTGCATCCTTGTATTGTTTTGTCCTCCTTCCCTTTTATTTCTTCAATTCTTACACCTACTCCCTGAGTTCACTTCCCAAATAAACTACCTATATCAAAACCTTGGGCACTGCTTCTGGGAGACCCTAACCTAAGCTCCAAGCTTCCCAGGTGATTCTGATATAAATGCTCCTTGAACCAACAATTGTCCAAAATTCTGTGCAAAACAGAATGGGTTAAAATCATACTTTAATGTATTTGTTAAGTAGGAGATACACCACACCATCCTCTTTTGTTAATCCTAGAAATACAGTTAGCCCTCCATATCCATGAATGTGGAACCTGTGGATGTGGAGGGCTGACCGTACTACACCATTTTATTTGAGAGACTTGAGCATCTGCAGATTGTGGTATCTATGAGTGGGGGTGGGGATATGTGTCCTGCGACCTATCCCCCGCAGATAACGATGGATATAAGAGAGATCCTGAAGCAGGGGCTAGATGAGCAGAAGTCCAAAACCACAGTACATCTCAGAATGAGGAGCAAGCCATCTTCTGTGACAGAAGACAAGTGCCCAGATACTATGGCTAGTACTTTCCATCTTCAGAAAATATCTGCGTGATGGGTCAATGTGACTCAATTCTCAAAGCCTCAGTAACTCTGCGCACTGAGAAGATTTAGTTTTGGGCCCTGTAAAGCTGTGGTCATATGCTCCCAACCCTTCATGAAGCAGGGTCCTGTGCGTCTTCAGAGCTGGCCAAAAGGTGGGAAGGCCAGCATGCTGATAGCCGGCAGGAGTTTAGGTCATGATAATTTTCCTGCTGCATCCCATAAAAATGGGACTTATGTCACTGAGAACTCTATACCAGTCTTAAAGCTTCATTTGAATAAACTACGAACTTACAATAGCCTTTAACTTGGCGGAATAGATGTTCTAACCTGGACTTTCTGTTTCTGCTGCTAGACTGACAGGAGGGCCAGTTTTGTCTGAGGTTGACTCAGCAATTTATTTTTTTAATTTTTAAATTTTTTAAATTTTTAATTTTTTTAAACATCTTTATTGGAGTATAATTGCTTCACAATGGTGTGTTAGTTTCTGCTGTATAACAAAGTGAATCAGCTATATGTAAACATACATCCCCATATCCCCTCCCTCTTGCGTCTCCCACCCACCCTCCCTATCCCACCCCTCTAGGTGGACACAAAGCACCGAGCTGATCTCCCTGTGCTATACAGCTGCTTCCCACTAGCTATCTATTTTACATTTGGTAGTGTATATATGTCAATGCTACTCTTTCACTTTGTCCCAGCTTACCCTTCCCCCTCCCCGTGTCCTCCAGTCTATTCTCTACGTCTGCGTCTTTATTCCTGTCCTGCCCCTAGGTTTTTCAGAGCCAATTTTATTTTTTTAGATTCCATATATATGTGTTAGCATATGGTATTTGTTTTTTTCTTTCTGACTTACTTCACTCTGTATGACAGACTCTAGGTCCATCCACCTCAGTACAAATAACTTAATTTTGTTTCTTTTTATGGCTGAGTAATATTCCATTGTATATATGTGCCACATCTTCTTTATCCATTCGTCTGTCGATGGACACT
>NC_041234.1:26190451-26190773 GCF_002837175.3 Physeter macrocephalus | reverse complement strand
TGATGTTGAGCATCCTTTCATGTGTTTGTTGGCAATCTGCATGTCTTCTTTGGAGAAATGTCTATTTAGGTCTTCTGCCCATTTTTGGATTGGGTTGTTTGTTTTTTTGATATTGAGCTGCATGAGCTGCTTGTATATTTTGGAGGTTAATCCTTTGTCAGTTGCTTCGTTTGCAAGTATTTTCTCCCATTCTGAGGGTGGTCTTCTCGTCTTTTTTGTGGTTTCCTTTGCTGTGCAAGAGCTTTTAAGTTTCATTAGGCCCCATTTGTTTATTTTTGTTTTTATTTCCATTTCTCTAGGAGGTGGGTCAAAAAGGATCTTG
>NC_041234.1:26173719-26190311 GCF_002837175.3 Physeter macrocephalus | reverse complement strand
ACATGTAGCTGTCCAGTTTTCCCAGCACCACTTATTGAAGAGGCTGTCTTTTCTCCACTGTGTATTCTTGCCTACTTTATCAACAATAAGGTGACCATATGTGTGTGGGTTTATCTCTGGGCTTTCTATCCTGTTCCATTGATCTATATTTCTGTTTTTGTGCCAGTACCATACTGTCTTCATTACTGTAACTTTGTAGTGTAGTATAGTCTGAAGTCTGGGAGTCTGATTCCTCCAGCTCCGTTTTTTTTTTTTTTTCTCAAGATTGCTTTGGCTATTTGACTCAGCAATTTAAAAAGCCAAATAATTACTAACCAGAATGGCCAACTCAGCAGAAAGGATGACAACTCTGGGCTCTGAATATCAGGATTTAAAATCACGCCAGGCCATGTCAGTCCTATGTGCCCAGATATAGTTGGGGAAAAAAATTCCTGAGGGACAAGAGAAATAATAAACTAAGGAAGATCAATGCAAAAATGTGTATGTGTGGGCTTCCCTGGTGGCGCAGTGGTTGAGAGTCCGCCTGCCCATGCGGGGGACACGAATCAGTTTAGAGAAAGGCAGATGAGCAGCATACGGGCGTGCACCATCAAGTTCAGTATACTTTATTTGCTGTTGGTAAGAATAAGACCACATCAGTGCAGAAACTGAGAATGTGTAAAGGTGTGAGTGTGTGTGTGTGTGTGTGTGTGTGTATCTCTGTGTATAAAATGATAGCATTATCCTAATCATGGATGAAGTGTTTAGTGTTCAGAAGACTGGTTTGTGCATGGATGATTCAACATGGAAGAAGAGAGTGAACAAGGGAACATGACAAGGACAGACCAGCCAGGCTGTGCCTAAGCAAAGACCCTAAATCTACTGTAATGGAGCCAGCCGCTGAATGAATTTCATACTTCCCCTGTTACCCTTGAAAGGGTTTAGACTTGGGGAGATTTGGGCTTGTACCATAGCTCCTTCATTTACCAGCCGAGTGCCAGCCAGTTTCTTAACCTCGCTAGTTATACTGCCTTGCAGGGTTGCGAGGATTAAATGAGAGAATGTATTAAAGACACCCAGCTTAATTCTTAGTACATAGTAGCCATTCAATAAATGGGGTGTATATTATAGTAGCTGCTATGAGAACACTATTTTAGTGGACTCACACATGGGTTCCATCTTGGGATTTTGTGTATGCAGTCTTCATCTCTGAAGTGCCTAAAAAATCTAGCCATACAGCAGTCACTGGGCATGGACCACAAGGACCAATTAGAGGGAAAACTTGTATATATAAGAGATGATTAAATATATGCATATATATATATATATATATTTATATATATACTTATAACATATACATGTACTTATATTTTTGACTTTTAAAAATCCTTCCTTCAAATCTCTGTTCCTCTTTGTCCTGTTCTTTTTTCAAGGTTGCAGTATCTTTGCAGCTCTTTGATTATTCAGGGAGATGAAAGTTTAGACAAAGTACCTGTTGCCTCTGATCGCTGTTTTTCTGCTTATCTGGTGATCCTTGGTTGTTTGTTTACATTTACAAGAGGGACACTAAAAAGGTGCTTTAGCACGAGTGGGATTTGTTAACTGTGAATGTCACTCTAGGGTTATCTGGCTGGGCCATTTCTTTGGGGAAAGTTTGATTAGGTTTTCCTCTTGTGTTGGTCACATTCTTTAGTGAAAGCTTTTCCAGTAGCTTTCCTTGAGGGTAAAGGCATGGTGACCAGTATTCTGAGAGTAGGTAGGGAAGAAGACTGGACAGAGCTCACCATCCAGTATTGATATACCCACTTAATCTACCTCTTTCCATCTTGACTGAACAGGGGGGCACCAGGCCACAAAGACTCTACTTTTGACCTTTCCAGAGAATAAATCTCCATTAATGTTCTGTGGTGAGAGGAAGAAATTTTAAGGACTGAAGGACTGGACCTGGGGACCTAATTGTTGCCTAAATAGATTTAAAACTCCTCTTCCTTACTTTGGATCTTTCCTTTCCCCACTTCCAGAGGTACATGATGCTGACATTGGGGATTTTGTTGTGTAAATTGATGTACTTTGTGTTGTTTCCTCATTGCTTGCCTTAAGAGTCAGTGTTCTTGTGTCTCCTAAAATTCCTTCCCCTTGTTTGCCCATCAGCTTTCCAGTTTCCAAAATTTTGTTACTGTTGTGTCCTCTCCTGTCCACCCAATCCTTGTGTGGTTTTGTGCCTTTAAAAATATATTTGAGATGAGTTTTTCTAATCTACTATCTTTACCTATACATATATACTTTTATTATGATCCTGATTAAATGTATTTAGTGTAGAAGTTTTATTTTTGACCTTTACTTACACAGTATACAGCAAAGCAAAGTTCCAGAAGGCAAAGACAGAGGAAGAGTAACTAGGTAAAAAAGGAAATGAAATGAATTTTGTGTCTTGGACTATGTACTTGAACCTGGGCTTCAGTCTTGCCATGTCTGTAGTCCAATGTGTGGTTAGAACATTTATGAGTGTTCCCTCTTGCAAGTCCCCCATGTGCTAGTTTAATGAAATATGAAACTGTGTTTCCCCTCAAGAATGTGTCATGCAGAACAGTTAAGTCCATGCCCCAGAGCTGCTTCTTCAATTCTGCTACCTCTAATAGTGTTAAATAGATAAAATGACCAGAAAGAAAAAGGCACTGATAAGTGTGTATATATACATACACATATACACTTTTGGGGGATCCTGGTATAGGCTGTGCTCTAAATTCTCATCCTGCTTACTGATATGAACTTCAGTGGTCATAAATAAGGCAAGCTCACACTCCCTGGTGATGAACTTGACTATGCAAGCTGATTTTTTAGGCCCATGTGTTCCAGTTTCCCCAGAAGGCTCAGAAAATACAGACTGTAGTCCCTTCTGAAATCTGTGATCCAGACACTTGCTGTTTGGGATGTGCTGCACTTGTTTACCCTTCCCACAGTCCATTGAAAACTCAGAGGGAGGTAGGACAAAAAAACCTCTTTTGATCTATTCCTGCGTTGCTGCCATATCTTTCCATTGACACTGCCAGCTTATCATATATCTTCCTGTTTCTTTACTTACATCCAGGAAAGAAAAGATGAAAAATATTGCAGATGTTTCTGAAGCACTGAACTTCTAGAGCTTGTTTACTAATTATCTTAGTGTCTGATCCAGTAAACTCCACCACGTAATTCCTGAATCAAAGAGGCTGTCATTTAACTCCTCTGGGCCTCAGTTTCTCTATCTATGATGTAAAAAGGAGATGAGAATCTATAACCGCTTCCAGACTTTGTTGTCCTCTTCTATACCCGGAATGTGCCTGGGGATAGGGATATCCATATTCATATGGATTCCACTTTGGGAACTAAATGGAGAAGCAAGATGTCAGAGAAGTCCTCTGATTAGATTTTACCAATAGGGAGGAGGGAGAATCCATGAATTCACCAGAGAGAGAGTTGTTCTTTCTTCCTCCTTAGGACATCGGCTACTGCGTTTGGGAAAATAATTTTAGTTATTTTAAATCAAAATGAGGATGATCAATCCTGTGACCAGACACATGGATTATTCTGAGAGTTACGGCGGGGCACAGGTGATAGGAAGACAGAGAACTAGACCAGGGAGCTGCTCTGGTTGACTGAGTGTCCAGGGGAAGTAAGGGAATTGAGGTTAGGATGGGCAAGCCTTACTCTGCTAGGAATGGACATGGATGTAGAAGTAAGAGGTGCAGGTCAGGAAGCCATGCTTCCAATTCTGGAAAGTACTTCACTAACGAGCTGGGTGATTTGGCCAGATGTAGCCTTCAGATTTCTCATCTGTAAGATTAGCAAGTTGGATTGCTACTCTCTAAGACCAGGTAGTTTTAACATTTTTTATAATTTTATGAAATGGAAAAGGAAAGGCTTACGTTAGTGAAAAGGTAATTATTATTTTTGATAATAGAAATGCCAGTTCCTACTGTGAATTGGTTGCTATATGCTAGGCATTGTGCTCAGCATTTTACAAACATTACAACTTGTAAATGAGGTAGTTCTTTATCTGTAAAAAAAGCACAGATAGTTAAATATTTTAATAAGATTACCTATCTAATAAGAGGCAAAACCACGATTTGAACTCAATTTAATAACCAGTAGACTTAGAATCATAGAATCAGAGATTACCTTAGGTTTAAACAGATGGTATTCAAGCCAATAATCCCTTTTAACACTTGAGGGGACAAGGCTAGAATTCTTGTCCCAGTACTCATTACAGGTATGAACGTGAAGATGTCATTCCCCTTCCCCAGCTTTCTGGGTCTCTAAATCTAAGTGCAGCTTTTTTCCAGTGCCCTAGGTTGCCTTGCTCAAGATGGTCTGTAGCTGTGTCTTTCAGGAAATAACTGCTTAGAGTACAGGGGAAGTAACCTGAGCCCTTGGAGAAAGGCAGCCTTTCAGACATACTGGGCTCAGCATGTCTGAAAGGTCCTTTGCTGTGTGTGTGACTTTCAGACCTGATTGGGTGTGCCTTTTTTTTTTTTTTTTTAAACAAAACGTGGTTTTCCAGAACTTTATAGTCTGGGCTTAACTCCATTCAAATTAGAATATGTAGCACCCATTTGTAGTGAGCAAAATTTGCTAGGTTATATCTGAGAACAGAACCTGCCTTGCCTTGTCAAAGTTTACACAAAGTGTCAGCATTGCCAGGGGCCAACATTATTGCCCTGCTTATATTTTTCCAATGTGCAAGTTCCCTGTCCCCAGCGAGCACTTACTGAAGGAGTCAAAGCTCGTGGGTTTGTTATGTTATTTAATCTTTGCCCTGGACCATTTCTGGAGTGAGTAGCAAAGTAATGAGACAAAAACAGTTACATGGGAGGTAAGGAGGGGGAAGGAAATATAGTAAAGTTATAAGAGCTTTCTTTTCACCTTGGATTATATCTCAACAAGTACCCTCTTTTCAAACTGCATTATCCTCCCCATTTTTATATTAAAGTAGAATGTTAAGTGACTTTTTAATATTTGATGTAAAATAAATCAAAATACCATATACAAAACTGTATATTATGGCTGCCATCATGCAACAATGAACTTTCATAATGAAAAATAACATTTGAAAATAAAAATAGTTGTGAATTATGGGTGCTTGTATCTGCTCTCAACATGCTTATTAATTGTTATACGGCCTTTTAATTAAACAAGCACAGAGCTTTTAAATGGGTCCTCCAATAGGAAAATGGGCAAAGATATGAGTAAGCAATTCACAAAAGAAGCAAAAAAAAAACCCCAGCAATAAACATGTCAGAATTGTACAATTTTATTTATGCTAAAATATGCACTTTTGATGCATAATTTCATATGTCAACTCAACTGGCCACCGAGTGCCCAAACATTTGGCCAAACATTATTCTGGGTATGTCTGCTACGGTGTTTCTAGATGAGATTAAAATGTGAATCTGTAGACTGAGTAGTGCAGATTGCCCTCTTTAATGTGGGTCGGCCTCTTCTAAACAGTCAAAGACCAGAATAGAACAAAAAGGCTGTGTAACAGGAACTCCTCCTGCCTGACTGCTTGAGCTGGGATGTCAGTTTTTCTTTCCTTTGGACTTGAACTGAAACATTGGTTCTTCCTGGGTCTCCTCCAGCCTGCTGGCTTTCAGGTTGGAATTTACACCACTGGCTTTCCTCGTTCTCAGGCTTTTGGACTCAGAATGGAACTACACCATTGGCTTTCCTGGGTCTCCAGCTTGCTGACTGCAGACCTTAGGACTTCTCAATCTCCATTATCATGTGAGCCAATTCCTTATAATAAATTCCTCTCTCTTGTCTCTGGAGAACCCTGACTAATGTAACATTTTAGCAATAATAAAATATTATTTTATGCCAATTGTACGTTTGTTAGGGCTGCCATAATGAAGTACCACAAACTGAATGTTTAAACAGCAGAAGTTTATTGTCTCACATTTCTGGAGGCTAGATGTCCACCATCAAGGTGTCAGCAAGGTAGGTTCCTTCGGAGTGCTATGGGAAATAATCTATTCCATGCCTCTGTCCTAGTTTCTGATGGTTTGATGGCAATCTTTGGCATTTCCTGGCTTGTAGAAGCATCACCTCCATCTTGTCTCTGCATTTATCTTCACGTGGTGTTTTACTATGTGTATTTGTGTCCAAATTCCTCCTATCTAGAAGGACACCAGTCATATTGGATTAGGGGTCCACCCTACTCCAGGATGACTTCATCTTAGCTAATTATATCATCAATGACCCTATTTCCAAACAAAGTTACATTCTAAACTACTGGGGGTTACGATTTCAACATATGGATTTTAAGGTGACACAGTTTGACCTATAACATTCCACTCTCTGGCCTTCACAAATTCATGTCATAGCCAAAATACATTCATCCCATCCCAACATCCCCCAAAGCCTTAACCCATTCCAATATCAACTGTAAGTACAAAATCGCATCTACAATAGCATTTAAATTGGTATGGATGAGGTATGATTCATCCTGGGGCCAAATTCCTCTCCATCTGTGAACCCGTGAAACAGACAGACAGAGGATACTCATTCCCATTCTGAAAGGGAGAAATTGGAAGGAAAAAGGTATTACAGGTCCCAAGCAAGTCTGAAACCTAGAAGGGTAAATTTTATTAGATTTTAAGACTTGAGAATAATCCTCTTCGGCTGATGCTCTGTTCTTCAGACACTGGGCAACACTCCTGCCCTCTTGGCCTGGGAGGTGGCCCTGCCCCCTGGACCTGTGCCCTCTGGGTTGATGATATCAGTGGCAGCCCCATCAGCCTCTGCATACATGCCTCTGCCCTCAAAGTCATTCTTCCTCCATTTAATTCACATATTGAAATCCTAACTTCCAATACTTCAGAATTTAACGTTATTTGGAAATAGGGTCGTTGCAGATATACGATGAGGTCATGCTGGAGTAGGGTGGACCCCTAATCAGATATGACTGGTATCCTTATAAAAAGGGGAAATTTGGACACACACACACAGTTGGAGAATGCCCTGTGAAGATGAACGCAGATTGGGAATGATGCTTCTACAAGCCAAGGAATGCCAAAGATTGCCAGTAAACCATGAGATGATAAGGGAAAGGCATGGAAAAAATTATTCCTCACAGCACTCAGAAAGAGCCAACCCTGCCGACACCTTGATCTCAGATATCTAACTCCAGAACTGTGAGACAATAAATTTCTGTTGTTTAAGCCACTCAGTTTGTGATAATTTGTTATGGCAGTTCTAGAAAACTAATAATACCTATCATATTGGAAAAAGTTAAAAAGATGGGTAAGATTCAGTGTTAGTACAGTTGTGGAGAAATGGAGAAAGTATGAATAGGCACCTCTTTGGAAGTATTTTGGGAATAAACAGCAACAGAAATTTCATATATCCATTGATGCAACAGAATACGTGCTCAAGTACTTAAGAATTTATTTGACAGGATGATAGTTACAGAGCTACTGATAAGTACAAAAATTTCAAACAATCAAAATTTGTATCAATAAAGGAATGATTTAAAATTTAATGTAGATTAATATTATGGAATTAATGCATCTAGTTAAACGACTGAGATAGGTCTAAGTGAATTGGTAGGAAGGTTGTCCTTAATATGTTGGTTAGTGAAAAAAGCAATTTGTAAAAGAGCATAAACTAATGATCTCACCATTGTAAAAATCAAAAAAGCTTTTTTGAGAGGTGATTGACATACAATTGAACATTAAAGTTAAAGTTTGCAAATTGATAAATTTTGACATATGCGTACACTCATAAAATCATCACCACAACGAAGATAAAAAGCATATCATCACCCCCAAAAGTGTCCTCATGCCACTTTGTAACCTCTTTCTCCTCCTCTTTCCCAATCCACCAGTGATTTATTTCTGTCACTATAGATTAGTTAAAACTTTCTAGAAATTTAAATAAATAGAATCATACAGTGTGTACTCTCTTTTGTCTGGCTTTTCTTATTCGACATGATTTTGAGATTTTAACCATTTTGTGTGTTTCAAAAGTTGGTTCCTTTCTATTATGTACTAGATAGTATTCCATTGTATGCATATATCACAGTTTGTTAATTCATTCATCTTTTGACGGGCATTTGGGTTGTTTCATTTTTGTCTATTACAAATACGGCTGCTATGAACGTAGTATACAAGTTTTTGTGAGTTCCTGTTTTCATTTCTCTTGGGTAAATACCTAGGAGTGGGATATCTCAGTCATACTTTAGGTATATGTTTAATTTTTTAAGAAACTGTCAAATGTTTTCCAAAGGAGATGTACCATTTTACATTCCCATTAAGAGTTGGAGAGTTTCACTTGCTCCAATCCTTGCTGATACTTAGTACTATCAGTATTTCTAATTTTAGCCATTCTGATAGGTGCATAATGTATCTGATTGTGGCTTTAATTTGAATTTCTCTAATGACTGATGACATTGAAAATCTCTTTGTGTGCTTATTTGCCACACATATTTGTTCTTTAGTGAAGTGTCTATTCAAATTTCCCCCCATTTTTTTTTTTTTTTGGCTGAACCGTGCAGCTTGTGGAATCTTAGTGACCAGGGATTGAACCCAGGCCCTCGGCAGTAAGAGCGAGGAGTCCTAACCACTGGACCGCTAGGGAATTCCCATCCCAATTTTTAATTGGTTTATTTTCTTACTATTGTAACTTGAGAGTTCTTTATATATTCTGAGCACAAGTCTTTTATCCAATATGCAACTGGCGAGTATTTACTTCTAATCTGTGGCTTGCCTTTTCACTCTTTAAATAGTGTCTTTTGAGGACAAGTTCTTAATTTGTGAATCTTTGTCTATCCAGTTTTTCTTTTATAAATTGTGCTTTGGTGTCATACTTAAGAAATCTTTGCCTAACCCAAGTCACAAAGATTTTCTCCTATATTTTCTTCTAGAAGTTTTATAGTTTTGGTTTTTGTACATTTAGGTCTATGTCACATTATGATTCAGTTATTATAATGGTACAAGTTATGAATGGCGGGCAGAATACTAAGTTGACACCCAAGAGCTCCGGTGTACACACCTTTTCATAGTTATTCTAACATTAATCTAGGTGTTACTGTGATGAGATTTTGCAGATGCAATTAATATCCCAAATCATTTGAATTTAAGATAGAGAGACTATCCTGGGTGGGCCTGACCTAATAGAGTGAGGCCTTAAAAAGGCCTGGGCTTTTCCTGAAGTAAAAGATTGAAAGAATAAGAGAAGTTGAACATAAGAGAGCTTATCCATTGCTAGCTTTGAAGATGGAAGAGGCCATGTGTCAAAGAGAGCTGATACCTTCTAGTTGCTGAAAGTGCCTCCTGGCTGGTAGTCAGCAAGGAATCAGGGACCTCAGCCCTACAACCTCAAGGAATTGAATTCTGCCACAACCACATGAGCTTAGATGAGAAGTCTGGGCTCCAGATGATAAGACAGCTTGGCTGACACATTGATATTAGCCTTCTAAGACATGGGGCAGAGAATCCAGTCATAATGTACCCAGACTAAGAAGTAGGTAAGAACCTAAAGAATTGTGAGTTTATAAATGGGTGTTATTTTAAGCCACTAAGTTTGAGGTAATTTTTTTAATGCAACAACAGAAAACTAATACATTTTGGGTCAAGGTTAATTTGTTCCCTATATGGATATCTAATTATTTCAGCATCATTTGTTAAAAAGGCCATCCTTTTTCCATTGATTTGACTTTGTACCTTTGACAAAAATCACTGCACCATATTTGTGTGGGTCTATTTTTGTTCTGTTTCACTTACCTATTTGTCTATATTTATGTCAGTAACACACTCTCTTAACTGTAGTTTTAGACTAAATCTTAAAATCAGATAGTGTATACCCTGTCCAATTTTTCATTTTCCAAAGTTGTTATGGCTATTCTAGATCCTTTGCTTTTCCACGTACATTTCAAAATCAGCTTGTTATTTTTCAAACACACACACACACACACACACACGCACACACACCTCCAATTGAGTGAATTGAGATTGTGTGAAACCTGTAGGTCAGTTTGTGAAGAATTGATATCCTAAGAGTATTGATTCTTCCAATCAATGAATATGATATATCTCTCCATTTATTTAGGTTTTTTCAGTTTCCCTCAGCAATATTTTATAGTTTTCAGTTTACAGGTCCTGCACACGTTTTATCAAATTTATCCCCAAGTATTTCATATATTGATGCTATTGTAAATAGTATTATTTATTTAATTTCAATTTCCATTTGTATATTTGTATGTATTACACACACATACATACAGAACTGATTTTTGTATATTGACCTTATCTTTCCAAATTCTTATGTTTAACCCCTGACCCCCAGTGTGATGGTATTTGGAGATGGGGCTTTGGAGAGTTATTTAGGGTTAGATTAGATTATGAGGGTGGCACCATCATGATGGGATTAGTGGCCTTATAAGAAGTGGAAGAGAGAGAGATTGCTCTCTCTCCACCATGTGAGGACACAGCGAGAAGGCAGCCATCTGCAAGTAAGGAAAACTCTCACCAGAACCCGACCCTGCTGGCACCCTGATCTTGAACATCCAGACTCCAGAACTGTGAGAAAATAAATTTTTGTTTTTTTAAGCACCCCCCACCCCCCCCAACATACCAGTCTATGGTATTTTGTTATGACAGCTCAAGCTGACTAATATAACCTTGTATCCTGCCACTTTGCTAATCTCACTTATACTAGTACCTGTTTTTGAAAGATAATATAGGATTTTCTACATAGACAATTATATCATCTGCTAATAAAGGTGGTTTTAATTGTTCTTTTCCAATCTTCATGATTTTTCTTTTTTCTTGCCTTGTTGTGTTGGCTAGAACTTCCAGTCTAATGTGGAATAGAAGTGGTGAGAGTAGATATCCTTGCCTTTTTTAAGACTTTAGGGGAAAAATTCAATTTTCAATTTTTTTTTTACCATAAGTATGATATTATTTAGATTTTTTTCAAAGCTGTCCTTTATAAGTTTGAGACAGTTTCCTTCTATTCTTAGTTTACTGAGAGTTTTTACTGAGAATAGATGTTGGAATTGTCTATTTTTTTTTGCAATTATTGAGATTATCATTTTGTTTTTCTTTTTTAATTTGTTAAACCAGAATGTTAAACAGGTTTGCACTCTGAGAATAATACCTACTTGATCATTGCATATTAACTTTTTATCTACTGTTGAATTAAATTTGTAAAATTTTAAGAAGTTTTGCATCTATGTTCATGAGGAATATTGTTCTGTAATTTTTTTTAAAACAGTCTTTGCCTGGTTTTGGTATCAGGCTATTTCTTATTTCATTGAAAGAATCAGGAAGTATTTCCTCCTTTTTAATTTTCTGGAAGAGTTTTGTAGAATTAGTATTATTTTGTTTTTAAATGTTTGGTAGAATTCACCAGTGGAGTCATCTGAACCTAGAGTTTTGTTTATAAAGTTGTTCAGAATATTTCCTTACATGGTGGTGTTAAATTATTTTCTGATTAGTCAGGCTAGAGGTTTATCACCTTAATTTTTTTTTCTCTCAAAGAGCCAGCTTTTGGTTTCATTAATTTCCTCCATTAATTTGGTTTTGTATTCTTATTTCCAGGTTTAATTTCTCTTATATTTTCTAGCTCCTTAAGGTAGAAGTCGAGGTCATTGACTTGAGGCCTTTCTTCTTTCCTGATGCAAGCATTTAGTGCAACTCACAAATTTTGACATGTTGTATTTTCATTTTCATTCAATTGAAAATACTTTCAAATTTCCTTTATTATTTCTTCTTGGACTCATGGGTTAATAAGAACTATGTTATTTAGTTTCTAAATATACAGTGACTTTCTGGATATCTTTCTGTTACTGATTTCTATTTCATTATGGTCAGAGGAGATACTTTGTATGATTTAAATTTTAAAAAATTTATTGAAACTTGTTTTATGGTTGGGAATATGGTCTATCTTGGTAAATAAAAATTTGGTGAAATTGGTTGTGTTATTCAAGTCTTTTATGTCCTTACTGATTATTTTGGTCTATTTTTTATATCAGTTATTGAGATAGGAGTGTTGAAAGTTCCCCTCATTATTGTAGATTTGTCTATTTATCACTTTAGTTCTGTCAGGTTTTGCTTAATGTATTTTGAGACTCCATTATTAGATAAATAAATGCTTAGAATTGTTATGTCCTCTTGATAAATTGACAGCATTATCCTTGTGAAATGCCCCTCTTCATCTGAGGTAATATCTTTGCTCTGAAATCTACTTTATCTGGTATTAATGTAACAATTCCAACATTCTTTTGCTTAGTGTTAGCATGGTATATCTTTTTCTATCCATTTACTTTAACTTATTTGTCTTTATATTTAAAATGGGTTTCTTGAAGGCATCATATAGCTAGTTGGTCCTTGCTTCTCAATCCAATTTGGAAATGTCTAGCCTTTAATTGAGGTGTTTAGACCATTTATACTTAACATGATTTTTAATACAGTTGCACTTAAATCTCCTACCCTTCCTTTTTTTCCTATTTGTCCCATCTATTATTTGTTCCATTTTTCTTTTGATCTTCTTCCTTTTTGTTTAATTGAGGAGTTTAAAAAATATTTCTTTTTACCTCCTTTGTTGGATTATTTGCTATGATTTTATTTTGGTTTCTTTAGTGCTTACAAATACATCTTTAATTTATTGAATTAATTATCTTCAAGTAATATTTTACCACTTCACATATAGTATAAAAACCTTATAATCGTGTATTTCCATCTTCCCACTTCAACCTTTGTGTCATTTTACTTATACATATGTTATAAAGTCACAATACGTTGTTATTCTTTTTGCTTTTAATAGTTATCATTTAATAGATTAAAAATAACAAAGAAAGTATTTTATATTTACACACCTCTTTACCACCTCTGGTGCTTTTCATTCCTTGTATAGATCTTTTTCTTCTACCTAAAGTGCTTCCTTTAATATTTCTTGTAGTGCAGGTCTCCTGATAATGAATTCTTTCAGAATTTGTATGTATGAGAAAATCTTTTACCCCTTTTGAAAGATACTTTCACTAGGTATAGAATTCCATGTGAGAGTTTTTTTTTTTCTTTCAATACTTTAAAGATGTTGTTCCACTGTCTTGGGTTGCATTATTTTAAATGAGAAGTCTGTTATTATTCTTATGTTTGTTACTGTACATAACGTATCTTTTTACCCTCTGGCTAGTTTTCAGATTTCTTTTTATTACTGGTTTAGTATTTTGAGTATAATATCCCTTAATGTGGTTTTCTTCATATTTCTTGTGGTTAAGAATCACTGAACATTTTGGATCTGTGAGTTTGTAGTTTTCATTAAACTAAAAATTTCAACCATTATTTCTTCATGTTTTTTTGATTCTTTTGTGAACTCTGAGTACATGTATATTAGGCCTCTTAAAGTTATCCTGGAGCTCACTAACACTCTGTATTTTTAGTCTTTTTATTTGTATATTTCATTTCTGATAACTCCTATTGCAATGATTTTGAGTTTACTATTGCTTTCTTCTGTAGTGTCTAATTTGCTGTTAACCCTGTCCAGTATATTTTTCATCTTGGACTGTAGTTTTCATCTCTAAAATTTTAATTTGGGGCTTTGTATTGTTTCCATGTCTCTATCTAACATGCTCAGTCTTTTTTCTGCTTTCCTAAACGTATGAAATATAGTTATAATATGTTTTAATATTCTTGTCTACTAATTCTGACATCCATGTCACTGCTGGGTTTGTTTCTACTGATTGACTTTCTCCTCATTATTAGTTGCATTTTCCTGCTTGTTTGAAGACCTGGTAATTCTTAATTGGATGCCCCGCATTGTGAATTTTATTTTGTTGGGTGCTGGATTTTTTTGTGTCCTATGAATATTCATGAACTTTGTTCTTGGATGTAGTTTGATTACTTGGAAACAGTTTAATCCTTTCAAAGCTTGCTTATAAGCTTTGTTAGCTGTTGCCAGATCAGCCTTTAGTCCAAAACTAATTTTCTCCCCCACTACTAAGGCTATACTTTTTTTTCTGAGTACTCTGAGTACTCAGTTCATTGTCCTGTGAATTACAAGGTTTTCCCACTGTGGTTGGTGGAAAGACAAAGTATTCAGGTTCTACATGTTTTCCAAGTATTTTGGATGCTTCTGTCCTCAGCCTCAGGTAGTTTCCTTCTCATCCTATTGTGTGAAGTGGCTTCATGGAAATTTTTGGAAAGCAGGGGATACCTGTACATCCAAACTCTGTTTTCTGATGTTTAAGGCCTCGTAGTACAATGAAAAGCATTCTATCCTTTTGTTTCCCCTTCCATTGGACAAAGAGAGGATAAAGAGTAGGAAGTCACTTTGATGCCTTTCCTCTTTCCCTTTGAGGGATCTGCCCCCAGATTGGTAGCCCTTTTGTGTATAATCTATGATTCTAGGTGAGACTGAAGGTCAGACAGTGGAGAAGTATGTAGCTGACAATCAAAACCTGTGATGGCAGGATTGTCTTAATTATTTGAATCCTTAGTGTGTAACATATCTGGTATATATTTGATAAAGATACATTCTATGTAAACCACAGTACCTGGAACAAGACTGTGTTTCCATAATAGTTCTATAGAATTACTTCTTGGCTTAGGAAGAGACAAATAAATTTAAGACCTTAAAAATGTATAAAAGCATGAATCACATCTTTTTTCCTCTTAGGCAATCAGTTAGGCCTTATTATCACTGGCATTTTCTGTCGCAGATCAAGCTGTGGCTATCTCAGGCAGGGAAAGCTGTTGTTGACATTGTTTCTCAGTCTCAAAGACTGAGGTTTAACATAAAATATTTGAAAGGAGGAATTGGAAGGAAAAACAAAACCCTGTCTGGGGAAATGTTACTTGCTGTGTCCAATCTCGATGAAGCAAATAAGGAGAGAGTTTTCCTAGCATTTCAGTTGTCACTTTTATTTGTCAATAAATGTTTTTGAATTTTCCCAGGTTATGAAACAACCAGCGGCAGCAGCAGGGATGGGCTAAGTCATAAGCTGCTTGGTTGATTATCTCAGCACTGACCTGTAAGCAGCCCCCTCTGGGGTGAAATGCAATTGAGCCTCCCTATTAACTCTAGTCCTAAGTGGCTCCCCAGCAGTCTCTGTTATCAGGCTCAGGACACATTGAGCTAAGTAGGAAGGCACATGGTAGGTAATAGTTTTGTGACACAGGTGACTATCAGCAAGAGACTAAGCTGAAAATGACTTCCCTGGGGCAGCTGAGAATGGGAAATCAGGGTGAAAGTTGAGATTGAGCTGCAAGGTTTGGTTTTCTATCCTCTGAAATGGTCTTGCACTGTGGGTTAAAGGCCACTGCTGTACTCATGAATATATACTATTTCTGGCTGCTGTAATTGATTAGCTACACTTTGCAGCTGGCTTGATGAGCCTGAGAGCTACTCAAGGCCCCGAGGAGCAGTACAGAATAGCATATCCATAGAGGCTTTGAGTTCTCATTGGCCATGTGAAAACTGAGACAGCAAACCTTGACAGCAGTAAAATACTCTACACATTAAAAGGAATGAATTTTGAACCACTGTCTTGCCAGCACTGTTTCCAGGTTGGTTATATCCCTTTATATTTTACAGGAAAAAAAACCACCACAAAACCGTCAACACTTAATCTTTCTTAAGTTTGCCTTTACCTTCATTTATCTATGTAAGCAGGTGGTTTTATCTGTGTTATGGGAAGTGGATTCAGCATCTGATATGGCATGGCCCCAGGCTAAGACCTGGACTCTGGAGAAGACCTTATGGTGTTGGATCCCAGGTTTACCTTTTACTAGCTGTGTGACCCTGGGTAAATTACTTCACCTCTCTGTGTCCCAGTATCCTCATCTGTAAAATGGGGATGATAAAATGACTGTCCTGGTATGGCTGCTATAGTACTAGATAAGTTAATAAAGGTAAAACACTTCCATAGTGTTTACCACATTCTAGACCTTATTCTAAGCTTATTAAGTCATTATTGTTATCTGAAATGACAGGAGAATAGCAGTGTACCTGTGTACACTGTAAAGCTTAGGATTCAAGCAGATGTTACCATTTCATCCTTGACCTAAAGCCTATTTCTGAAAGGCTTTCCTTTGTGTTTGGTTATGCTCACATGTAATTTATTATGATTATTATTAGTTTTTGAATTTTTAAAGATTTTTTTTTCTTTTTTTGTAACATCTTTATTGGAGTATAATTGCTTTACAATGGTGTGTTAGTTTCTGCTTTATAACAAAGTGAATCAGCTATACATATACACATATCCCCATATCTCCTCTCTCTTGCATCTCGCTCCCACCCTCCCTTTACCACCCCTCTAGGTGGCCACAAAGCACTGAGCTGATCTCCCTGTGCTATGTGGCTGCTTCCCACTAGCTATCTGTTTTACATTTGGTAGTGTAGATAAGTCCATGCCACTCTCTCACTTCGTCCCAGCTTCCCCTTCCCCCTCCCCATGTCCTCAAGTCCATACTCTACATTTGTGTCTTTATTCCTGTCCTGCTCCTAGGTTCTTCAGAACCATTTTTTTTAGATTCCATATATATGTGTTAGCATACGGTATTTGTTTTTCTCTTTCTGACTTATTTTACTCTGTATGACAGACTCTAGGTCCATCCACCTCACTACAAATAACT
>NC_041234.1:26169488-26173639 GCF_002837175.3 Physeter macrocephalus | reverse complement strand
TCAAAGACTGAGGTTTAACATAAAATATTTGAAAGGAGGAATTGGAAGGAAAAACAAAACCCTGTCTGGGGAAATGTTACTTGCTGTGTCCAATCTCGATGAAGCAAATAAGGAGAGAGTTTTCCTAGCATTTCAGTTGTCACTTTTATTTGTCAATAAATGTTTTTGAATTTTCCCAGGTTATGAAACAACCAGCGGCAGCAGCAGGGATGGGCTAAGTCATAAGCTGCTTGGTTGATTATCTCAGCACTGACCTGTAAGCAGCCCCCTCTGGGGTGAAATGCAATTGAGCCTCCCTATTAACTCTAGTCCTAAGTGGCTCCCCAGCAGTCTCTGTTATCAGGCTCAGGACACATTGAGCTAAGTAGGAAGGCACATGGTAGGTAATAGTTTTGTGACACAGGTGACTATCAGCAAGAGACTAAGCTGAAAATGACTTCCCTGGGGCAGCTGAGAATGGGAAATCAGGGTGAAAGTTGAGATTGAGCTGCAAGGTTTGGTTTTCTATCCTCTGAAATGGTCTTGCACTGTGGGTTAAAGGCCACTGCTGTACTCATGAATATATACTATTTCTGGCTGCTGTAATTGATTAGCTACACTTTGCAGCTGGCTTGATGAGCCTGAGAGCTACTCAAGGCCCCGAGGAGCAGTACAGAATAGCATATCCATAGAGGCTTTGAGTTCTCATTGGCCATGTGAAAACTGAGACAGCAAACCTTGACAGCAGTAAAATACTCTACACATTAAAAGGAATGAATTTTGAACCACTGTCTTGCCAGCACTGTTTCCAGGTTGGTTATATCCCTTTATATTTTACAGGAAAAAAAACCACCACAAAACCGTCAACACTTAATCTTTCTTAAGTTTGCCTTTACCTTCATTTATCTATGTAAGCAGGTGGTTTTATCTGTGTTATGGGAAGTGGATTCAGCATCTGATATGGCATGGCCCCAGGCTAAGACCTGGACTCTGGAGAAGACCTTATGGTGTTGGATCCCAGGTTTACCTTTTACTAGCTGTGTGACCCTGGGTAAATTACTTCACCTCTCTGTGTCCCAGTATCCTCATCTGTAAAATGGGGATGATAAAATGACTGTCCTGGTATGGCTGCTATAGTACTAGATAAGTTAATAAAGGTAAAACACTTCCATAGTGTTTACCACATTCTAGACCTTATTCTAAGCTTATTAAGTCATTATTGTTATCTGAAATGACAGGAGAATAGCAGTGTACCTGTGTACACTGTAAAGCTTAGGATTCAAGCAGATGTTACCATTTCATCCTTGACCTAAAGCCTATTTCTGAAAGGCTTTCCTTTGTGTTTGGTTATGCTCACATGTAATTTATTATGATTATTATTAGTTTTTGAATTTTTAAAGATTTTTTTTTCTTTTTTTGTAACATCTTTATTGGAGTATAATTGCTTTACAATGGTGTGTTAGTTTCTGCTTTATAACAAAGTGAATCAGCTATACATATACACATATCCCCATATCTCCTCTCTCTTGCATCTCGCTCCCACCCTCCCTTTACCACCCCTCTAGGTGGCCACAAAGCACTGAGCTGATCTCCCTGTGCTATGTGGCTGCTTCCCACTAGCTATCTGTTTTACATTTGGTAGTGTAGATAAGTCCATGCCACTCTCTCACTTCGTCCCAGCTTCCCCTTCCCCCTCCCCATGTCCTCAAGTCCATACTCTACATTTGTGTCTTTATTGTCACAAAGCACCGAGCTGGTCTCCCTGTGCTATGCGGCTGCTTCCCACTAGCTATCTATTTTACGTTTGGTAGTGTATATATGTCAGTGCTACTCTCACTTCGCCCCAGCTTGCCCCTCCCACCCCGTGTCCTCAAGTCCATTCTCTACGTCTAAATCTTTATTCCTGTCCTGCCCCTAGGTTCTTCAGAACCATTTTTTTTTTAGATTCCATATATATGTGTTAGCATACGGTATTTGTTTTTCTCTTTCTGACTTATTTCACTCTGTATGACAGACTCTAGGTCCATCCACCTCACTACAAATAACTCAATTTCATTTCTTTTTATGGCTGAGTAATATTCCATTGTATATATGTGCCACATCTTCTTTAGCCATTTGTCTGTTGATGGACATTTAGGTTGCTTCCATGTCCTGGCTATTGTAAATAGAGCTGCAGTGAACATTGTGGTACATGACTCTTTTTGAATTATGGTTTTCTCAGGATACATACCCAGTAGTGGGTTTGCTGGGTCCTATGGTAGCTCTATTCTTAGTTTTTTAAGGAACCTCCATACTGTTCTCCATACTGGCTGTATCAATTTACATTCCCACCAACAGTGCAAGAGGGTTCCCTTTTCCCCACACCCTCTCCATCATTTATTGTTTGTAAATTTTTTGATGATGGTCATTCTGACTGGTGTGAGGTGATACATCATTGTAGTTTTGATTTGCATTTCTCTAACGATTAGTGATGTTGAGCATCCGCTCATGTGTCTGTTGGCAATTTATAACAAAGTGAATCAGCTATACATATACACATATCCCCATATCTCCTCTCTCTTGCATCTCGCTCCCACCCTCCCTTTACCAGCCTCTAGGTGGATACAAAGCACGAGCTGATCTCCCTGTGCCTGCTTGTAAATTTTGGAGATTAATCCTTTGTCAGTTGCTTGATTTGCAAGTATTTCCTCCCATTCTCAGGGTTGTCTTTTCGTCTTTTTATGGTTTCCTTTGCTGTGCAAAAGCTTTTAAGTTTCATTAGGTCCCATTTGTTTATTTTTGTTTTTATTTCCATTACTCTAGGAGGTGGATCAAAAAAGATCTTGCTGTGATTTATGTCATAGAGTGTTCTGCCTATGTTTTCCTCTAAGAGTTTAATAGTATCTGGCCTTACATTTAGGTCTTTAATCCATTTTGAGTTTATTTTTGTGTATGGTGTCAGGGAGTGTTCTAATTTCATTCTTTGACATGTAGCTGTCCAGTTTTCCCAGCACCAGTTATCGAAGTGACTGTCTTTTCTCCATTGTCTATTCTTGCCTCCTTTATCAAAAATAAGGTAACCATATGTGTGTGGGTTAATCTCAGGGCTTTCTATCCTGTTCCATTGATCTATATTTCTGTTTTTGTGCCAGTACCATACTGTCTTGATTACTGTAGCTTTGTAGTATAGTTTGAAGTCAGGGAGCCTGATTGCTCCAGCTCTTTCTCAAGAATGCTTTGGCTATTCAGGGTCTTTTGTGTTTCCATACAAATTGTGAAATTTTTTGTTCTAGTTCTGTGAAAAATGCCATTGGTAGTTTGATAGGGATTGCATTGAATCTGTAGATTGCTTTGCATAGTATAGTCATTTTCACAATGTTGATTCTTCCAATCCAAGAACATGGTATATATCTTCATCGGTCTGTATCCTCTTTAATTTCTTTCATCAGTCTCTTATAGTTTTCTGCATACAGGTCTTTTGTCTCCTTAGGTAAGTTTCTTCCGAGGTATATTATTCTTTTTGTTGCAGTGGTAAATGGGAGTGTTTCCTTAATTTCTCTTTCAGATTTTTCATCATTAGTGTATAGGAATGCAAGAGATTTTTGAGCATTAATTTTGTATCCTGCTACTTTACCAAATTCATTGATTAGCTCTAGTAGTTTCGTGGTAGCATCTTTCGGATTCTGTACGTATAATCATGTCATCTGTAAAACAGTGACAGCTTTATTTCTTCTTTCCATTTTGGATACCTTGTTTTATTTCTTTTTCTCCTCTGATTGTTGTGGCGAAAACTTCCAAAACTATGTTGAATAATAGTGGTGAAAGTGGGCAACCTTGTCTTGTTCCTGATCTGAGTGGAAATTATTTCAGTTTTTCACCATTGAGGACAATGTTGGCTGTGGTTTGTCATATATGGCCTTTATTATGTTGAGGTAAGTTCCCTCTGTGCCTACTTTCTGGAGGGTTTTTTTATCATAAAGAGGTGTTGAATTTTGTTGAAAGCTTTTTCTGCATCTATTGAGATGATCATATGGTTTTTCTCCTTCAGTTTGTTAATGTGGTGTATCACATTGATTGATTTGCATATATTGAAGAATCCTTGCATTCCTGGGATAAACCCCACATGATCATGGTGTATGATCCTTTTAATGTGCTGTTGGATTTGGTTTGCTAATATTTTGTTGAGGATTTTT
>NC_041234.1:26167383-26168997 GCF_002837175.3 Physeter macrocephalus | reverse complement strand
AAAGCCATCTGGTCCTGGGCTTTTTTTTGTTGGAAGTTTTTTTTTTTTTTTTTTTTTTTTGGCGGTCCGCGGGCCTCTCACTGTTGTGGCCTCTCCCATTGCGGAGCCCAGGTTCTGGACACGCAGGCTCAGCGGCGATGGCTCATGGGCCTAGCCGCTCCGCGGCATGTGGGATCTTCCCGGACCAGGGCATGAACCCGTATCCCCTGCATCGGCAGGTGGACTCTCAACGACTGCGCCACCAGGGAAGCCCTGTTGGAAGATTTTTAATCACAGTCTCAATTTCAGTGCTCGTGATTGGTCTGTTTATATTTTCTATTTCTTCCTGGTTCAGTCTCGGGAGATTGTCCTTTTCTAAGAATTTGTCCATTTCTTCCACGTTGTCCTTTTCATTGATATATAGTTGCTTGTAGTAATCTCTCATGATCCTTTGTATTTCTGCAGTGTCAGTTGTTACTTGTTTTTCATATCTAATTCTACTGATTTGAGTCTTATCCCTTCTTTTTTTGATGAGTCTGGCTAGTGGTTTATCAACGTTGTTTATCTTCTCAAAGAACCAGCCTTTAGTTTTTTTGATCTTTGCTATTGTTTCCTTCATTTCTTTTTCATTTATTTCTGATCTGATCTTTAGGATTTCTTTCCTTTGGCTAACATTGGCTTTTTTTTGTTCTTCATTCTCTAATTGCTTTAGGTGTAAGGTTAGGTTGTTTATTTGAGATCTTTCTTGTTTCATGAGGTAGGATTGTATTGCTATACACTTCCCTCTTAGAACTGCTTTAGCTGCATCCCGTAGGTTTTTGGGTTCTTGTGTTTTCATTGTCATTTGTTTCTAGGTAGTTTTTGATTTCCTCTTTGACTTCTTCAGTGATCTCTTGGTTACTAAGTAGTGTGTTGTTTAGCCTCCATGTGGTTTTTTTTTTTTTTAATTTTTTTTTTGCGGTACACGGGCCTCTCACTGTTGTGGCCTCTCCCATTGCGGAGCACAGGCTCTGGACACGCAGGCTCAGTGGCCATGGATCACGGGCCCAGCCGCTCCGCGGCATGTGGTATCTTCCTGGACTTGCTTTAGGTGTAAGGTTAGGTTGTTTATTTGAGATCTTTCTTGTTTCATGAGGTAGGATTGTATTGCTATACACTTCCCTCTTAGAACTGCTTTAGCTGCATCCCGTAGGTTTTTGGGTTCGGCCTCTCACTGTTGTAGCCTCTCCCATTGCGGAGCACAGGCTCTGGACACGCAGGCTCAGTGGCCATGGATCACGGGCCCAGCCGCTCCGCGGCATGTGGTATCTTCCTGGACTGGGGCATGAACCCGTGTCCCCTGCATCGGCAGGCGGACTCTCAACCACTGCGCCACCAGTGAAGCCTGTGTTTGTATTTTTTACAGATTTCTTCCTGTAATTGATATCTAGTCTCATAGCGTTGTGGGTGGAAAAGATACTTGCTATGATTTCAATTTTCTTAAATTTACCAAGGCTTGATTTGTGACCCAAGATACTATCTATCCTGGAGAATGTTCCATGAGCACTTGGGAAGAAAGTGTATTCTGTTGTTTTTGGATGGAATGTCCTATAAATATTAAGTCCATCTTGTTTAATGTATCATTTAAAGCTTGTG
>NC_041234.1:26165630-26166697 GCF_002837175.3 Physeter macrocephalus | reverse complement strand
CTTTCATCACTTTAAATATATCATGCCACTCCCTTCTGGCTTGTAGAGTTTCTGCTGAGAAATCAGCTGTTAACCTTATGGGGATTCCCTTGTATGTTATTTGTTGTTTTTCCCTTGCTGCTTTTATTATTTTTTCTTTGTATTGAATTTTTGGTAGTTTAATTAATATGTGTCTTGGCATGTTTCTCCTTGGATTTATCCTGTATGGGACTCACTGCCCTTCCTGGACTAGATTAGCTATTTCTTTTCCCATGTTAGGGAAGTTTTCAGCTATAACGTCTTCAAATATTTTCTCAGTCCCTTTGTTTTTCTCTTCTTCTTCTTCTGGGATCCCTATAATTTGAGTGTTGGTGCATTTAATGTTGTCCCAGAGGTCTCTGAGACTGTCCTCAATTCTTTTCATTCTTTTTTCTGTAATCTACTCTGCCGTAGTTATTTCCACTATTTTATCTTCTAGGTCACTTATCCGTTCTTTTTTTTTTTGCAGTATGTGGGCCTCTCACTGTTGTGGCCTCTCCTGTTGGGGAGCACAGGCTCCAGATGCGCAGGCCCAGCAACCATGGCTCACGGGCTCAGCCGTTCCGCGGCACGTGGGATCCTCTTGGACCGGGGCATGAACCTGTGTCCCCTGCATCGGCAGGCAGACTCTCAACCACTGCGCCACCAGGGAAGCCCTATCCGTTCTTCTTCTTCAGTTATTCTGCTATTGATTCCTTCTAGAGAGTTTTTATTTTCATTTATTGTGTTGTTCACCATTTTTTGTTTGCTCTTTAGTTCTTCTAGGTCCTTGTTAAACATTTCTCGTATTTTCTCCATTCTAGTTCCAAGATTTTGGATCATCTTTACTATCATTACTCTGAATTCTTTTTCAGGTAGACTGCCTATTTCCTCTTTATTAGTTTGGTCTGGTGGGTTTTTATCTTGCTCCTTCATCTGCTGTGTGTTTCTCTATCTTCTCATTTTGCTTAACTTACTGTGTTTGGGGTCTCCTTGTTGCAGGCTGCAGGTTCGTAGTTCCTGTTGTTTTTGGTGTGTGTCCCCAGTGGCTAAGGTTGGTTCAGTGGGTT
>NC_041234.1:26164061-26165484 GCF_002837175.3 Physeter macrocephalus | reverse complement strand
TGGGTTTTGTAGGCTTCCTGGTGGAGGGGACTGGTGCCTGTGTTCTGGCGGCTGAGGCTGGATGTTGTCTTTCTTGTGGGCAGGACCGGGTCCGGTGGTGTGTTTTTGTGTGTCTGTGACCTTATTATGATTTTAGGCAGCCTCTCTGCTAATGGGTGGGGTTGTTTTCCTGTTTTGCTAGTTGTTTGGCATGGGGTGTTCAGCACTGGAGCTTGCTGGTGGTTGAGTGGAGCTGGGTGTTAACGTTGAGATGGAAATCTCTGGGCGATTTTTCGCGGTTTGATATTATGTGGATCTTGGACGTCTCTGGTGGACCAATGTCCTGAACTTGGCTCCCCCATCTCAGAGGCACAGGCCTGACACCCGGCCGGAGCACCAAGACTCTGTCAGCCACATGGCTCAGAAGAAAAGGGAGAAAAAAAAGAAAGTAAAAAATAAATAAAAGTTATTAAAATAAAAAATTTTAAAAATATTAAAAATTTAAAAGTTAAAAAGTAAAAAAAGAAAGAAAATGAAAAACAAATTAATAAAATCAAGTTATTAAAATAAAAAATTTAAAAAGTTATTAAAAAAATTTTAAAAGTAATTATAAAAAGAAAGAAAGAAAAGAGCAACCAAACCAAAAAAGAAATCCACCAATGATAACAAGTGCTAAAAGCTATACTAAAAGAAAACAAAAACAAAAACGGACAGACAGAGCTGTAGGACAAATGGCAAAAGCAAAGCTATACAGACAAAATCACACAAAGAAGCAAACACATACACACTTACAAATAGAGAAAAAGGAAAAAAGTGTATATCTTTGCTCCCAACGTCCACCACCTCGATTTTGGGATGATTCGTTGTCTATTCAGGTATTCCAGAGATGCAGGGTACATCAAGTTGATTGTGGAGATTTAATCCGCTTCTCCTGAGGCTCCTGGGAGAAATTTCCCTTTCTTTTCTTTGTTCTCACAGCTCCTGGGATTCAGCTTTGGATTTGGACCCGCCTCTGAGTGTAGGTCGCCTGCGGGCGTCTGTTCTTCGCTCAGACAGGACGGGGTTAAAGGAGCAGCTGCTTCGGGGGCTCTGGCTCACTCAGGATGTGGGGAGGGAGGGGTATGGATGCGGGGCGAGCCTGCGGTGGCAGAGGCTGGTGTGACGTTGCACCAGCCTGAGGTGCGCTGTGCATTCTCCTGGTGAAGTTGTCCCTGGATCATGGGACCCTGGCAGTGGCAGGCTGCACAGGCTCCCGGGGAGGGGAGGTGTGGATAGTGACCTGTGCTTGCACACAGGCTTCTTGGTGGCGGCAGCAGCAGCCTTAGCATCTCATGTCCGTCTCTGGGGTCCACGCTGATAGGCACGGCTCGTGCCCATCTCCGGAGCTGATTTAGGCGGTGCTCTGAATCCCCTCTCCTCGCGCACCCTGAAACAATGGTCTCTT
>NC_041234.1:26116839-26157409 GCF_002837175.3 Physeter macrocephalus | reverse complement strand
GATCATCTTTACTATCATTACTCTGAATTCTTTTTCAGGTAGACTGCCTATTTCTTCTTCATTTGTTCGGTCTGGTGTTTTTTAACCTTCCTCCTTCATCTGCTTCGTATTTCTCTGTCTTCTCATTTTGCTTAACGTACTGTGTTTGGGGTCTGCTTTTCACAGGCTGCAGGTTCGTAGTTCCCATTGCTTTTGGTGTCTGCCCTCTGTCGGTAAGGTTGGTTAAGTGGGTTGTGTTGGCTTCCTGGTGGAGGGAATGGTGTCTGTGTTCTGGTGGATGAGGCTGGAGCTTGTCTTTTTGGTGGGCAGGACTGTGTCTGTGGTGTGTTTTGGGGTGTCTGTGAACTTATTATGATTTTAGGCAGCCTCTCTGCTAATGGGTGGGGTTGTTTTCCTGTTTTGCTAGTTGTTTGGCATGGGGTGTTCAGCACTGGAGCTTGCTGGTGGTTGAGTGGAGCTGGGTGTTAACGTTGAGATGGAAATCTCTGGGCGATTTTTCGCGGTTTGATATTATGTGGATCTTGGACGTCTCTGGTGGACCAATGTCCTGAACTTGGCTCCCCCATCTCAGAGGCACAGGCCTGACACCCGGCCGGAGCACCAAGACTCTGTCAGCCACATGGCTCAGAAGAAAAGGGAGAAAAAAAAGAAAGTAAAAAATAAATAAAAGTTATTAAAATAAAAAATTTTAAAAATATTAAAAATTTAAAAGTTAAAAAGTAAAAAAAGAAAGAAAATGAAAAACAAATTAATAAAATCAAGTTATTAAAATAAAAAATTTAAAAAGTTATTAAAAAAATTTTAAAAGTAATTATAAAAAGAAAGAAAGAAAAGAGCAACCAAACCAAAAAAGAAATCCACCAATGATAACAAGTGCTAAAAGCTATACTAAAAGAAAACAAAAACAAAAACGGACAGACAGAGCTGTAGGACAAATGGCAAAAGCAAAGCTATACAGACAAAATCACACAAAGAAGCAAACACATACACACTTACAAATAGAGAAAAAGGAAAAAAGTGTATATCTTTGCTCCCAACGTCCACCACCTCGATTTTGGGATGATTCGTTGTCTATTCAGGTATTCCAGAGATGCAGGGTACATCAAGTTGATTGTGGAGATTTAATCCGCTTCTCCTGAGGCTCCTGGGAGAAATTTCCCTTTCTTTTCTTTGTTCTCACAGCTCCTGGGATTCAGCTTTGGATTTGGACCCGCCTCTGAGTGTAGGTCGCCTGCGGGCGTCTGTTCTTCGCTCAGACAGGACGGGGTTAAAGGAGCAGCTGCTTCGGGGGCTCTGGCTCACTCAGGATGTGGGGAGGGAGGGGTATGGATGCGGGGCGAGCCTGCGGTGGCAGAGGCTGGTGTGACGTTGCACCAGCCTGAGGTGCGCTGTGCATTCTCCTGGTGAAGTTGTCCCTGGATCATGGGACCCTGGCAGTGGCAACAAAGAGGGAAGAAAAAGTCTCTTGCCTCTTCGGCAGCTCCAGACTTTTTCCCGGACTCCCTCCCTGCTAGCTGTGGTGCACTAGCCCCTTTCAGGCTGTGTTCACACAGCCAACCCCAGTCCTCTCCCTGGGATCTGACCTCCGAAGCCCGAGCCTCAGCTCCCAGACCCCACCCGTCCCAGTGTGTGAGTAGACAAGCCTCTCAGGCTGGTGAGTGCTGGTCAGCACCGATCCCCCGTGCGGGAATGTCTCCGCTTTGCCCTCCACACCCTGTTGCTGCGCTCTCCTCCGTGGCTCCGAAGCTCCCCACTCCACCACCCACAGTCTCCGCCCGCGAAGGGGCTTCCTAGTGTGTGGAAACCTTTCCTCCTTCATGGCTCCCTCCCACTGGTGCAGGTCCCGTCCCTATTCTTTTGTCTGTGTTTTTTCTTTTTTCTTTTGTCTTACCCACGTATGTGGGGAGTTTCTTGCCTTTTGGGAAGTCTGAGGTCTTCTGCCAGCATTCAGTAGGTGTTCTGTAGGAGTTGTTCCACATGTAGGTGTATATTTCTGATGTATTTGTGGGGAGGAAGGTGATCTCCACGTCTTACTCCTCCGCCATCTTGAAGGTCCAAAAAAACGTAATTTATTGTTGTGCTGTCTTGGCTGACTAGAAGCTCTTCAAGTGGAGATTTCATTTCCCTTTTCACTTGCTCTGTAAATAAGGAGCGGCTAGCACAAGCAATGTGTGTTTGTACATATTACTTTTACCAAGTCTATTTTTCACTAAATAAAAGCACTGGCTTTATGTGCAGACTCTACACCTTGTTGCTGTGAGTGTAAACGTGCATGTATTAACTCTTTAACTCTCTGATATTATTAGGATCATAAGTCCAAAAAGATACCACCTACCATTTATTGAGTGGCTACCATCTGTACGGCTCTATACAACTACTTTACATAGCCAGTCTTCTGCAACTCTCACAAAATCTCTATGAAGTGGCATTAGCCCCACTTTAGAGATGGCAAAATAGAAGCTCAGAGGGATGGAGTTACTTACCAGGGTCACATAGCTCTGTCGCCTGGGTCTGTTTGACTTTAAAGCTTATTGGTTTGTTTATCACAGTGCACTGCGATTCTCCGTGTTTTTGCCTCATAGGTGTCCTCACTTTATATACTCTCTGTTGAATTTTTTGCCTCCTCGCCTTGTATTGTTTTGATAGTTTTTATCAACAGGCATAAACATCAGAGTTAAATGGAGCTAGTTCGCTTTAGTTCAGAAAACTAAGCCTTGAGACTTTCCCTGTGGTGTAAATGAATAAAAGCATGTTTAACGTTTGATTAAACATCTCTCCACATCACTTGATGTGGCCACTTGCAAAGCTTTTTTTATCCTAGGCTCAAATACTCTGAAACCGAGAATTAAGTGACTAAAGTCCCCACTGTGCTCAGAGAGCAGCCACAATGATGGGGTGGGGGAAGAAATACAGGTTGAGCTTTTCACAACAGACAGGAAAATTCATAGGCTTCATGAGGATTCTGGATTATCACATGTGGAGAAGATCCGGAAATGACTGTTCATCAGAGCTGTGATTGAAGGAGGGACTGCTTCTCAGTTCTTCTCTACTCTTTTTATGTTTCAGTGGCAGCACAGCATAGTGGTTCAGAAACACTGATGGATGCTGGAGCCACATGGCTGGCTTGATATCACAGCTGGACGTTACTTACAGGACGTGTGATGTCGGGCAGCTACTTGACTCATCTAATCTTCAAGCAGCCCTACATGGTAGGTACTGTCATTGTCCCCACTTCACGGATGAGAAGACTGATGCGTAGAGAGTTTCTGTAGCCTGCCTAACTTCATTCTAGTGGCATATCCTGAAGCCTTGTGATTCTGGGTGTAAGAGCCAATCCTTTAGGTTAGGGCATTGGTATATAAGAAGCCATGATTAAATGGAAATGTCAAATGGAATTATTTGTTTCTTTTTTAGCCATATCTGCCAGCCCTTTTCCTTATCTATCATCACTGTAATTGCTAGTCTCTGGACATATTTTCCTCCTCCCATCCCTCCCCAAGCTCTATCCTAATTCATCTCACATCCTCACAGGTAGAAAGCATCTGTTCCCAAGCCAGTGATATGGATCTAGGGGAGGAAAAAAGGTGAGAGTGGGGTGCATGCTTGATGGAGCATGCTGAGAAATGCCAGGAACCAGCTTCCATAGCTCTGTGACATCCCCTTGGCCCACCACTTTCATCTAAGTTCCTCCAAAGTGCCTGCCAAACCAGGGCTTCTCAAATTTTGATGTGCATAAGAGTCACCTGGAGATATTGTTAAAATGAAGAGTCAGACTAATTAGGTCTGTGGTGGAGCCTACGATTTGTATTTCTAACAAGCTCCTAGGTGATGCTAATTCTGCTGGTCCATGGACCACATTTTGAGTAGTTCAGTGCTAACATCCTTCTCTGGAAAGAAAGAACAAAGATAGTAAGTATGTGGTGAGCATTCAGAGCATTTTCGGACTATAAGAGGGGTCTGACCAGGGTTCTCCTAGAATATCCTGCTAATGAGAATCATGATTCAGTGTGAGTCCTAATGACTGGTGGGCTCTACAGTTTTTCCAGTTTGTAGTCGCTGGTAGGGCTGGGTGAGCTGTCACTGGACATAACTTTTGCCCAGAGAGCCACAGCTTTCCCCACTAGCCCAGTCTGTAAGCCTCGACTGTTGCTATCCCATTCCTGACTTTGCCTTTAGTTCCTTCTCAGATTAAGTCCCTAGAATGCTAGTGCCTTGACTGGAGCCCTGGCAACCTGCCTAGTCTTGCCAGCCCTCCTTTTAATGGCACATGGCCCTGATCTTATGCCATGAGACCCTGGGGTCCTCCCCTAAAGGAGGGCCTCCACTTGCCTGACTACAGCTATTGTCACTGACCTGTGATAGTTGCTGAATCAAATATTTCACTGGATGTTGCAAAATGGTGATTTTCTAATTTTGTCATTTTATTGCTGGCTTTCATTTATTGTTTCCCTTATTAGCTGGGAATGAACTACAGGTCCTCCCACATCAGCAGTCTAAAAGTTATTTTATCACTATGGATTCATGTATTTAAATTTTTTCAGTGTTTTATAACCAGTTGAGAGTCACTATTCTTTTGATGCTCACATTGTCCTCATTTTGGCCAGTGTGAGCCCTTTCACGTTGGTTTCTGTATCCTTTTGACATGTCCCCATTATTCTTTGAGCCCTTGCTTGCTTTCTAGCACAGAATCATTCAGACTCCCCTTTTATTTTCCCTGCCACAGACATGTATTGAGCCATTTCTCCACGTAGATTCTTTCCTGTGGGAAATGGTTCGTATACATCAAGATCTGAGTGCTAGCTATCTTCAGTACAACTGTGATGTCATTGCTTCTAATACCTTTCAGGAATAAAGCTAGCACATATTAATGTGAATTAAATTGTTTAAAATGTGTTTCCAATACAAATTTAATACTACAGAGGTTTTTTTAAAATTTGCTTTTGTATTTGTTGTTCTTTTCTCTAACACTTAAAATATTGGTCCCTGAAAAGATTAACTATTTACTTCCTTGCTTATTCTACAATATACGTACAATTGCAAGACCACAATACTAATATTCTCACTGTTTTAACGACTGAATTAAGTTTAAGCTTTCTTTGCTGTTCTTTTTGTCTTAACTATTTAACACACAAATCTGTCTGTATATGCTCTGTAAACATCTAAGAATGTACAGATATCGGTGAGAAAAATCCCTTGAAATAACTCTTTTCTTTGTGTGATTATTACCCATTTCATATGAAATTAGGTTATCTGTGCTCAATTTTAAGTTTTGCATACTTTTTTTGGTATAAATTGATATTTGTGTGTATAAGACATTTACACAGTTCAAAGTCAAAACTTTATTTAAAAACTATATTCAGAGAAGGGCTACTTCCATCTCTTTTATCTGTACATACTCCTTTCACCCATACTGCCAAGTAATCACTTTTATTTGCATTTTTTCCTTTTTTCATTTCACTAGTTTAGATCGTAGTTTGTCTATTTTTTTCCAAGGAACCAGCTTGTTATTTATATATTAGTTCATTCATTAACTCTACTTTTTAGTATTTTGTTCTTTCTGCTTTATTGGTTTTTTCCTTACCTTTTGAGTTGGATATTTATTTTCATGCTTTTATCTTTAGTGTTTAAGGGTATGAATATTTCTATTATCAATGTTATATGTGGGGTTTTTTGAAATTCAGCATTTTCATTTTATTTCTCCCATTTAATAGAAAGTTTTAAAATGTCCTCTGTATTTCCTACCACACTTTGCAGTTTTGTTGGCCATGTGACTGGTTTTATCCAATGAACTATGAGAAGTGGTATGTTTCACTTCTGGAAGAAGGCAGTAAAGTAGACAGTCTGCCTACTGAGACAATTTTCTCTCTTCTCTGTCTGAGTGGCTAGAAGTGAAAGACTCCATCATGGTGGAACCATGATTGAAGGAGCTTGGATCCCCAATGTATTGCTTTGAGGAAGGGTTGGTGAACTTTTTCTATAAAGGGCCAGATAGTAAATATTTTTGGTGTGTGTGGGCCATACTGCCTCTGTTGCAAAAACTCAACTCTGTTCTTATAGCCATAGATAATATGTAAATGAATGGGTGTGGCTGTGTTCCAGTAAAACTTTATTTATAAAAACAGGGGCTGGCTGGATTTAGCCTGTGTGTTGTAGTTTGTTAACCCCTGGTTTAGAGAAAAGCTGCCCAGGATAGCTGCCCAAACTGCATGAGATCATGTCAGAAATGAGAAATAAACTTTTATTGTATTAAGTCACTGAGTTCTGGGGTGGTTTGCTACAACAGATAACAATATTTCCCCTGAAGCGGGGGCTTCCCTGGTGGCACAGTGGTTAAGAATCGACCTGCCAATGCAGGGGACACGGGTTCGAGCCCTGGTCCATGGAGCCCTGGTCCATGCTGTGGAGCAACTAAGCCTGTGTGCCACAACTACTGAGCCCATGTGCCACAACTACTGAAGCCTGCGTGCCTAGAGCCTGTGCTCCGCAACAAGAGAAGCCACCGCAATGAGAAGCCCATGCACCGCAAAAGAGTAGTCCCTGCTCTGTGCAACTAGAGAAAGTCCTTGCGCAGCAATGAGGACCCAAAGCAGCCAAAAATAAACAAATAAATAAATAAATAGATTAAAAAAAAATTTCCCCTGAAGGGAAATATAAGAAAGAATCTGAAAATCAGATTCAGTAATTTCCTCAAGAGCCATAGCTAGTTTTCCACAAACCTGAGATATTTTAACAAGGTCTTTACAACTCCGAAGCCATGTTTCCCCATGATACCGTATTGCATCTTTATCTTCTTCACTTTTTCTCTTGAGGAAATTTTAGACAAGTGAGATTGAAAGATATGGCCCAAATCGCACAGCTAGTTAGAACTGTATCAGATTATTGTTCAAAAATGTTTATTACTCCTTTCTTCTCACACGTGTGGAAAAGGTATATTTCCCTGAAACATTGACTTTGGGCTTGTCCTAGTGATTTGCTTTGGCCTTAGAGTGGAATGAGTATATTTTGCTGCCCCCTTATTGTTTAGCTTTGCCATGTGACTTGCTTTAGCCAATGCTGTGATAGAAACTTGATGCAAGCAGAAATGTGAAATGCACTTCTGCAATTGGGCTTGTCTTCTGGTGCCTCTGCCATTGTCCTGGCTAGCTGCTGTCCATTCAGCTGGGTTCCACAGTGTGAGCACACATAGATCAGACTTGTGCCCTTGCAGCAAGGGAACAAGCCACGCTGGAGCCTAAGGTTGAAACAGAGCTACCCAGCCAAGCACAGCTTTAATCAAAGATGTATAAGTGAAAATAAGTGATTGTAGTTTTAATTCCCTGACTTTTAAGGTGATTTTATTACAGGGAATTATTTTGACAATAGAAAATTCATAAAGGCAGAGACGCCCCCCCCCCCACTCCTGCCACCAGTCAATGAAGTTTTCTGAATCCTTGCCTAGTTACGTTTTCTATGGAGTAGTTTTTGATTGATACTCTCATATACCCTTGAATTGCAAAATATTTCAGTTATAAGTTCCTCACTCTTACATATACTATTCCTTTCTTCACTGTGATAATGAGTTATATTGATTTGATTTTCTATACATTTTAACAGCTAGCTACAATTCACATTTCTGTTACCTAGAAATAAATAAGCAGGGTTGAAAATAAACCAGAACCCACATCCTCTCCCATGTAAAACTCAGGTGGCAGTTAAAAGCACTTGTTTAATCCAAGAAAGCAACCAGTTGAAACTATTAAAATGTCAGTCTACCCACTAACTATGTTCTTAAATAAGAAAACAGCATTTGCCTCCCATCTCCATTTCTTTTCCCCCTCTGTTCCATATACTGCAAGACAGGCAAAGCTGTAAATCTAAACTGTGATCCCCAGAACTGATAGCAAAAAAGACCCTAACTTTTGGTCAGTCTCATTCTGCCAGAGAATCAGTATTTTCCTTAAGTAGCATGTCCTCCGCCCACCCCACCCCCCCGCCCCGCCACCAGGCAAAGGCACAGAGAATGGTGAGAGAATCCTCAGGAAGGCTGGAGATTTTTGTGAGACAAACATTGATTCTTCTGAAGCCCATAGCCAGGCTGATCTGTCTTTTCCAAGAAGATTATTACATAAGCAACAATACCAGGCCCACAGTCTTAAAAATTGCATTTTAATACCGTATTGAGTTCTCTGACCTTCTTGTAAAAGAGACTGAAAAGTAAACAAATGGTAATTTGTACTTGAACTCCATCATGCAATTCAATTTTCGCTTATGCTATCCATTTTTTTCTTATTTCCAATGGTTCATTTAAAATACTATGCTTGGCTTATTTTAAAAAGACTCATTATGTATTTCTTCTCTGAACCTCTCTTAGGTCACCTTGCCACTAAATGAGACCGCAAGACAATTCACCTCTTGTTTCTTTGTTTCTGCTGTGATTCTACATTGCTTCTTTTCTTGTTTTTAATGATCGGGTTGAGAGGTAACAGATATTTTTTGGATTGTATTAAATAGGTCAAGTGTGATAATATGATCTTTTAATACTTTTGTTTGCCAGGTATTGATTCTTGCTTGCAAGTGTTCTCATTTCTTCTCTCTCTCTCCTGCCTCTCTTCCCTACACAGACCCTCATTGTTCCTGAGGTGTCAGAATTCAACCCACCCCCCAAAATGATTTCCCTTGTCTCAGATTTTTACGTTTTTTTCATTTTCTTTATGATGAGGGAGTATTTGAAGAGAGAATTAGATGCTTTAAGCTACTGATTCTTTGTTCCCATGGCAACCTTGATGACATCAGGGAGAAGACACATCAATGCCCCAAAGATTCCAGTGTAAGTGAATGTAACAAATGCCTCTTAATTGTAGTTTAAATCTTTTCTATGCTAAAAACAACCCCAAGCTTCAGCAGTGGAGGTGGTGAATAAAAGTTCATTCCCTAAAGGCTGCCTGTACTATGCAATTCTCAGCTTTCACCCCCATCCATAAGTGTTTTTCTGTCAGAAAGCATTCACCTAACACCACACTCACCTGTAACTTGGTGATCCATCCAGCTACAGATGGCTCTGATAATATTGAGCGTGCAGTTGAGATAAACCGAGTAGTACAATTCCTTCTCTTATTTGCCACACAAAAAGGGCATACTTCAAGGACTTATCCCTGGGAGACAAACAAAAAAACCATGTTTGCTTCTAAGAATCTCTGGAAGAGATTCTTAAGACAGCTGGGCCAAAAATCGTTTCTAAATTTCCATGGAGCTGAGGTATTATATCATTTTCATTTTCATTTTTGTCACAGCCCAAGACTTCAATGCTGTGACTCCTTTAAAATAAGTCATTTTCACTTTCAAGGACTTTATCTGTTTACATCTTTTATTGAAAAGCCTTTATTTAAACTTGGTCTAATTATAACAACTCCTTTGACAGCCATCACTCCCTTCTCCAAGCACTTTCTCCTCTCCAAATGAACGGCGTAGTCATCATCTGCAAAGGGCTGTAGTTAACAGCTTGTCCTCACAGTTTTCCACAGTAGGGATGGGATCCTCATAGCATACAAGAGGAACTGCCTAACAGTCTTTGATGTTCTGCCTTGTTTATCTGGGCCATGATTCCCCATCATCAGATTTCCATGCTGCTGGTCTAAATGGGCTTTTGTCTGAACCCAGGCTAATTTAAGACACTCCTAGACCCAACCTTTCCTGAGTTCCCAGATCTTCTGTTCTGGTCTTGGGCTGTTGTGTGAGGTTCAAGGTGTGTTAACTGGACGGAGGCTCTTCTGCATCATTCCTTGCATACATCCTTCACTCTAATCTGTACTGACAGATAGATGGACAAAATAAATATAAACGTGCTCTGCCTTCTGAGTTCCACACATCACAAATCAAGCGATGTGAATTAAGTTTTCAGCATCTTTGCAGTGCTGCTTTCTGAAACACTAACCACTTTGCATGGAAGAATTTCATTTTCAGCCCCGTGTGTTCCTCAGCTGCCTGGAATAAGCAGGGATAGAAAACCCACAAAGCACAAGATAGTGTTTGGTCGAGTCACAGTTGGATACTATAACGTACCAATGAAAGGATTAAGCCCTAGTTTCAGCAATGGACATTGAATGTCTCCTAACCCCAAGTCATAGTGTTAGGCAAAGAGTGTGACACCCAAGCCTCTCTAAAGGTTTAAGGCCCAAGGAGGCAATAAGGCATGGATGCAAAATCCTCCTGAAATTTATCTTTGGAGAATATAACATCACCCAATTTGAATATAACTCATTTTATCTCTGTACTTATGAAAAGTGATCAAATATATACTTCATTAACAGTCACTTATGACAAAGATGCACATGTTTACTTTTTTCAAGCATAAGAATGAATACTATGGCAATCACTTCTTTTCACATTAAGACCACAGATTTACATGATGTTTTGAGTTATAGGTGAGGAAGGCATGATAGTATTTAAAACTTAATGGTTAAAAGAAAACTGAACAAAGAAGGTAATGATGTTATGTTTTTTATTATATAATGGTCGGCTAAGATAGTTGAAGGGCATTACTATTGAAAGGCAGGTAAAGAATAAGTTGCTATCTCAGAGTATCTTATGACTCACTGCTCTGACGGTTGACTATTTTCTCATCCAGCTAGATCTATCAGGGTCATGTAAGTAAGTAATTCTGTGAGCATGATTTAGACTTGTAGTAAATAATGTTGGTTTCCTAGCCACAATCCCATGACCTACTCCTGATTTCAAGTGCAGCTACATTGGACAGTTTCCATGTGTGTTGTCCACATGTTACCTCAAATCCTTGTTTCATTGCTCTAGCTTTTTTTTTTTTTTTTTTTTTTGCCTCAGAGTTTTCTCCAAAGCCATAGAAGCTTATTCAGCCTTCCTGGAGGATAGCCTCATTCTAAGTGGAAGTTAATACCCTCAGCTTTAGCTAGCAACAAGGGGACAATTCTAAGGCACTCAGGGGGTCCCCACTTGCCCACAGCAGTTACCAGCACAATAACGTAAACCTTTATTAGATCTCTCCTTCCTCTTCTCACTCTCCCTGCTCCTTCACACATACACTGGCATCAACTCCCAAATAAACTAGTGTACCCAAATGAGTATAGCACATTCTGTATGCCTAGAAGAACACCTGGGAAGATACACACCAAACTTAAAGTGGATACATATGGGGATTGGAACTGATGGGTATGTGGGATAGGAATGGTAGCAAGTGCTATTGTTGTCATGCTCATATCTCCTTGGCATTCGTTGTTGCCATTCATACCTATAGTTTCTTACTGCAAGCACATGAGGACTTCCTGTGGACACAGGAGTATGCTTGGCCCGCCTACAGAGTCAGCCAGAATGTCAGAGGAGTTAGCACCCCTAGGGCAGCCCTCAGCTGATGAGGGATGAGTGGAGGTCAACACTTGAGCTTCCTCACCCTTGGTGGGACAACTCTGAGGCAGGTTCTATACCATGGACTTGCAGACTTTGTCTGTAGGGCCAAATAGTAATTTAGGCTTTGAGGGTGATATTGTTTGTCATAATTGTTCAACTAATAGAAAACATGTAAACAAAAAAGAGGAAGTGGCTATATTCCATTAAAACTTTACTTATAAAAATAATCATTGGGCTGGATTTTACTCATGGGCTGAGAAGTTTGCCAACTTCTGTTTTATACCATCTACTGGAGGTTCACAGAGGAATTGGCCCCAACTGCAGCCAATGAGAACTTGCTCATCAACACATCCTTTATTGACTTTCCTTCCCTCCTCTGTGTCATTTTCTGGCTCCCTCCCTGTGCTCCTTTACCTTCCAAATAAGCTGCTTGTCTGCAAATTCTAATCTCAGGGTCTGCTTTTGGGGAATCCAACCTAAGAGAGGAACTTCACTTTTTACTTCTGTATATTTTTAATTTTAATTTTATAAGAACATATTATTTAAAAATCCTTTTAAAGAAAAGATTAATAAATGGCACATGAGAGATGAGTCCTTGTTCTTGTACCCTGAACCAGCTACTTTCAGAAGAGTCTTAATAGAGGGAGGACAGTTCTGGCACTTTGGGGAAGTAAGCCTATGATTCTCTCGGGGACCCTGGCCTTGACAATGGTCTATATAAAAGTATATCTTGAGCTGTGCCAAAGTGTTTCTGAAAACCTGGCAGTGAATCAGAGTTTAGATAATCATTTACTCTCATATTCTCTGTTTATATAACTTACAACTTTACCTGTGTTATTTCTATTTCAAATGAACTCAGAATTGGTTAGGGCTCAACTACTTTACCTTCACTCTCTGTCCTCCAGCTTCTTCGTGATCCATTAGTAAGATCTCAAGACTGAAAGGAGTTCTATATTTGAAGGAATCATTAACAATATTAATGACCACCCAAATTCAATTTTCTTGAGTTTGGGCAGAAGCTTGGTTTAATCTATTTCTTTGAACAAACAAAGTGCCACCTAGAGTATCATAATGATAAAATCGGAATACTGGTTACTTTTGTTGGGGAATGGGAGCTAGTATTTGGGGTGAAGGGCACATGGAAAGCCTTTGGGATGTTGGCAATATTCTATTTATCTGGATGGTGGTTACATGGGTGTTCATCTTGCGATAAATTCTTGAGTTGTACATGTTCGTTTTGTTCAGTTTTCAGTATGTATGTTATATTTCACAATTTAAAGGGTTAAAAAAACCCATGGTGATCATTTTGCCCATTCTTGTACTCAGTACTCAGAAGGAAGGAAGGCAATTTGCTTTAAGTCAATTTGCTGCTTAGGAAAAATTTCTAATTATTCTGCAGCGTCTCTCTGGGGCAGTCATGGAGCTGTGCCACTCAGAAATGAACTCGCCATTCAGCTGCAACACCTTAAGGATCCATCTCTGATTTTGAGCAGAGGCTGTACTCTTCCCGTGTAGCCCCCAGCCAAAGGCTGAGCACAGCTGGGCTTACTAAGGCCTGGCTGTTTTTATACAATATGAGACTTCTCTAATGGGCAATCTTGCTTTGAAGTTCCCTGTTGGGTTGACCAAGACTTTGTCAGGTCTGACTTTTCATCTGAGGTGCTTCCTTTTCAATCCTATTTCCTCCCCTTTTATCTTTCAGGGCATTTTGTCCCCAACTTCTTATACTCCTAACTTAGTCTCAGCATCTGCTTCCTAGAGGAGCCAACTAGTTAGCAGTGATTTGGATTACAGGCCTTCTTGGTATTAAACACTGATCAGCTTGTGAGTGTCAGAAAAAAAGAAAAAGAAAAGAAAAGAAAAGAAAGGGGTATTAGTTAGAAGGAGTGCCTGTGCCTGTGTTAAAAATGTTGCCCTGGCTTCTCTTGATAATCTGTCCTTTTACTTTCCTGGGCATCATCTGTTTCGTAGAGCACCCTGTTTTCTCACCAAAGAAGCACAGAGAAGATTCCATGCATCCTCCTTACGATATGAATTGGCATGAAGGGAAAGCCTCAGAAGTCCAGGCCAGCCCTGCTTCCTCAAGTGTATTGTTAACTTTCAATAACAGGGTGGAGGTCAAAATGTTAAACATCCTGAATGAACTTCCCTTGAATTAATGCACAGCCAAGTGAATTGCATGGTCTTGGGTGGAAGGGACTTACACCATACACACCCAACACACCACACCCAACACAGTGCCTGAAACTACCACACCCAGCACACTGCCTGAAACTAACAAAGAAAAATTGTACCAGAGAAATTTAACAGACAAGGAAGAATTTATTCAAGACTATTGCATTAGGGGAGAGAGAGCCTGAACTCAACTCTGAATGCACGTATGCAGCTGTGGATTTATAGTCATTGGGAAGGGTGAGGGGGTCAGTGAATGGAAAATTACTAGGAAAAACTTGCTTAAGTGTAAAGGAAGGGAACAGATTCCTGCTAAACTGGCTTGGCAGGATTTTTTTTGCAGGATTGGGTTTGGCAGGCCAAGGACAACAGTCTGTAGAGGAGAAAACATTTCCTCTACCCTCTTAGTTTTAGTAACTAAGGCCCTGCAAATTAAACTGATAAAAGGAAAATTATCAGGAGAAAAGGTTTATTATGTATCCATATGGAAGCCTTCATAGAAAAGAAGTGAAGACCCAAAGAAGCGGTTGGATGGGGTTTTATGTACCATTTTAACAAAGAGTAATAAATTGTGGAGAAGTAAAGCAAAGGGAAAGGGGCTTGGGCTTCTAGGGGTGGTAAATTATGGGAAGGTAAATATACTGGGCAAACTAATGGGAGAAAAGAGCTATTTTTATAAGGTTTGTTATGCAGACTCATGCAGTCCCTGGGGTGATAAAAGTGCCTCTGGTGATTAAGAATCATTATATTCTTCCTGGTACGAGAGAGAGGACTAGGGACACCTTCACAAAGGGAAGTTTATACCTTGTCTTTAGGCAGAAAGGGGGATGGCAGTGAGCTTTTCCTGTTCCTGCATTAATTGCCTTCGGCTCAGAATAATCCAAAGTGGTGTGTTCTGGGGTGGCATACTATAATCTCCTTCAAGGACAAGGAGGGTAGGCCAAAGATGAGGCCTAGTCTAGAAGAGGGCTCAGAGGAACCAAGCTAAAGCTTGATCAAGGAGAGAGTCCTTGTCAGCACTTAGTATGCTTTCCAGAGCTTGAATTATGTAATGCCTGTCAAGATACCATTTCACCCCAGCAACATAATTTTCCTTCAACCCAGAGTGTCAAACACACAAAACACAATTTTGGTATTACTCAGAGAATACCAAACTCATAATCAGAGCAATATTTTGAAAAGAATGGTTCATTTAAAATAGTTAGTATTTTACAGGTATCTAGATTTAGACACTACATAAATACTCCTCCCAAAAGATATCCAGGAATTTAGTCAGTTTTCTGCTAAATGGATAAGGGAATCAGTGAAAATACAGTCTTGCTCATGACAGTAATACAATATTGATACAGACCGTCTGCTGGGATATAAAGGTCCCTCTGTAAGGACTCAGGTTTTGTTCTTTTTATTCATTTAAGTGGGATTCTAATGGCAGAGGGTTTCCTTAAATTGGGACCTAACTAGGTTATGGAAAGTGCTAAGGATAAAACATTTCCTTCCACATTTATAGAGACAAAAATGTGCTTTAGGCTCCTCATGCTGTGTTGTAGGCACAGGGACCGTGGTTCTATAATATGTACTGTTCTGTCTAGATAGGTTCAACCTGTTGGACTTAGAATTACCTGATGCTTAGAGAAATGGAATACCATGGGAAATTGCTCCTTGGGGAGATGATTACCACTTAATGGATCTCATTGTCTGATAAATAAGAACCTGCCTTGGAAGAGGTTTGGAGGTAGGGACTCTTAAAAGATTTCTCTACGGCACCAACTCAACTACTCCTCCAGTTCCTTTTTCCTTGATCCATCAGGAAATAATGACCCAGATTCTATTTCTAAAGTGCAAAATCTTCTCTGCTTGGCAGCTCTGATCATTCTCCTTTGGCCCATGGTGTAAACTCCAACCTTTTCAGCATCCTCACGAGGGTAGCTTTCAGACTGGGGAATTTGTACTCCCAGAGATATATGAAGTCTTTCTAAGTGGGACACAGGAATGGATAGTTTCAAGAGGATCACTTTATAAATCCTAAACTTCCATATTTACTTGTTTTTCTATTTTCTGTGTGAAAATGCACTTGGGGTCAAGACCTCAAGGTGAATTCCCACACTCCCCTTTTATTTCACATTCTCCTTTATTCTATTTTACAAAAGAAAGGCACACTTCTCACTCAATCAGAATCCTGTTGTGGAGCCTTTCCATGAGTATTACCCTCCTGGGTAATAAACAGAAAGACAGTTCCAAATATTGGTGTCAGAAGTCCTCCTTAAGGCAAAAATAACCTCTGTCCTTCTCATAGAGATATGTATTTCCAATAAATCATTGCTTTTTAGGTTTAATAATTTTCAAAGTTTTGTAATGTAGTCATTTTGATCAAATGTGTATTACTGATAAAAATTTATTCTGGATTGAACTCTAATTATAATTAACATTTAAGCTTTAAGGTCATGGGTAATTTAATTTAATTTAATTTAATTTAATTTATTTATTTTTGGCTGCATTGGGTCTTTGCTGCTGCGTTGTGGGGACCGGGGACTACTCTTTGTTGTAGTGCGCGGGCTTCTCTTGTTGCAGAGCACGGGCTCTAGGCGTGCAGGCTTCAGTAGTTGTGGCTCATGGGCTCAGTAGTTGTGGTTCGTGGGCTCTAGAGCACAGTGCAGGCTCTAGAGCACAAGCTCAGTAGTTGTGGCGCAAGGGCTTAGTTGCTCTGGGTCATGTGGGATCTTCCCAGACCAGGGCTCGAACCCGTGTCCCCTGCATTGGCAGGCGGATTCTCTCTCTCTCTTTTTTTTTTTTTTTGTGGTACGCGGGCCTCTCACTGTTGTGGCCTCTCCCGTTGTGGAGCACAGGCTCTGGACGCGCAGGCTCAGCGGCCGTGGCTCACGGGCCTAGTCTCTTCGCGGCATGTGGGATCATCCCGGACCGGGACACGAACCCGTGTCCCCTGCATTGGCACGCGGACTCTGATTCTCTCTCTTTTTTTTTTTTTTTTTTTGTGGTACGCGGGCCTCTCACTGTTGTGGCCTCTCCCGTTGTGGAGCACAGGCTCTGGACGCGCAGGCTCAGCGGCCGTGGCTCACGGGCCTAGTCTCTTCGCGGCATGTGGGATCATCCCGGACCGGGACACGAACCCGTGTCCCCTGCATTGGCACGCGGACTCTCAACCACTGCGCCAGCAGGGAAGCCCTGGCAGGCGGATTCTTAACCACTGTGCCACCAGGGAAGCCCGGTCATGGGTAATTTTAGAAATTAAAGTTTCAATTTATATATATTCCTATTGCAGAGAGGTATGTTAGTATAATCAATGGGACTTTAAAGCATAAAAATGTATCTCAATAGAATTAAATTATTTAGGGGAAGTAATTTGGAAATATGAGTTCAAGAAGAATAAGTTAAATTGAAGATTGTGATTCAAATTGCTTTGGTATTTATAGTCTTTTGAATGTATTTCAAGGAGTTATGTGACAGTTTTAGTTTAAAATAACATTTATAATATGTTGGAAATTATATCTTTTGCAAATATTTAAACTTATGATGAAAAAGTTTAGATGTCAACTTAAAAGTACCTGAGAAGATACATATTATTTTTTTAAATAAACTTTTTGTTTTGAAATATTTTACAAGTTACAGAAAAGTTGCAAAGATAGTTCAGCGAGTTTCTGTTTGCCCTTCACCTTACTTTCCTCAAATATTAATATCTTATATAACCATGATAAATTTATCAAAACAAAAAACTTAATATTAAGAGAAATAATAACTAAGCTCTATACTTTATTCAGATTGCCTTAGTTTTTTCTTTTTCTCTTTTTCTTCTTCTTTTTAAAAATTTAATGTCTTTTTTTTTTTTTTCCATTTCAGGGTCCTATCCAGGAAACCACATTACATTTAGTCATCATGTCTTCTTAATCTCCCTTGATCTGTAACAGTTCCTTTGTCTTTTTTACTTTTTGCTTTTCATGACCTTGATAGTTTTGAAGAGTATTGGTCAGGTATTTTGTATGATGTCCCTCGATTTGGGTTTTTATGATGTTTTCTTATGAGTAGATTGGGGTTATGGGTTTTGGAGAAGAAGGTCACAGAAGTGAAGTGCCCTTCTCATCACATCATATCAGGGAGTACATGCTGTCAACATGACTTATTGCTAGTGTTAACCTTAATCATCTGGCCAAAGTAGTGCTTGCCAAGCTTCAACACCATAAAGTTACTATGTTTCCATTTCTGAATTGGTCAGAAGCAAGTCACTAAATCCAGTCCACACTCAAGGTAGAGGGGATTAAGCTCCACCTCCTGAAGGGGAGAATATCTACACATGTTCTGTAAGGAAGATTTATCCCTTCTGCCCCATATATTTATTTATTCAACCATTTGTTTACCTAGTATAGACTCATGTATATTGAGAGACTGAATATACAGATGGACAATGGCCAGACCAAATATAAAAATAGAACTCTGACCCATAATCTGTAGCAGCCCTCCCAGGAAACCAAATCATTATCTACAGTATCCAGCTCAGAAATTCAGCCTGCTATCTCTAAGTCAGATTTGTAAAAAGCCAAATTGCTATCACCAGCAACAATCCAGGAAGCCAGACAATAATTCCTATAACAATCAGCCTCAAATTGTCAGGACTTGATTAATAACTGACAGCTTTGCTAATTTCTGTCCATACTTCCAATTTAAGACTAACCAGAGAAAGCCCAAAATGCAGCCCTAACCAATCACATAAGATGACCCACTTCTAGGTAGCCTGCCTCCAACTCCCTCATGCCAACAGCCTCCAGTCAGGGCATACCTGAAGCCTTCCCTTTGTTCTACTATGAAGCTTTCCCACCCATTTGCCTATCTTTGAGTCTCTGCCAATACACAAGGGCTGACTCCCTTGCTATAGAAAGCTCTGAATAAATTGCCTTTGCTTGCTCTCATTTGGTTAGTCTTCATTTATTTCCACAGTATTTATTTTATACTTGGGTTATAATGCAGTATTATTTTATTTATTTTCTTGCTCAAATTGTTCCAGCTTTGGCCATTGGGAGCTCTTTCAGTTTGGCTCCTGTTTCCCTTTAACACGCCCCATCATTTTGTTTCTTTGAGTACTTTCTTTCTGGCATACAAAATGTTGCAGACTCATCTTGTATATTTTCTGTCCCAGTCCCAGGATCAGCTGTTTTTCCAAGGAGTCCTGGTTTCTTTTATTTTTTTTTTTTTTTTTGGCGGTCTGGTTTCTTTTATTAAAGAATGGTATTTAAAAAACAAAATCTGGGCACTCACTGTGCCTCATTGCTGCTGGGCTATCGTTACTTCTAGATCCTCCCAGGAAAAAGAGTTAGGAAATATATGTATGTTTACTAAACAGTGTATACATATACCTATAATTATTTCTGTATCTATTTGTATATATATTAAGCTAAACATGAATTCATACTGATGTCGCCAGCTCTAATCCAGCACCACAGGGTTCATTCTAGTCTTCCCCTAGCTTATTTTTAACTTTTTTTCTATGATGGTGAGTAACATAACTGCATTATCTATCATTTATTAACTCATGTATTCTATCATAGTATATACATAAAGATTTCAGACTTCTCAACTGATACCCCTTGAGAAACAAATGTACCCACTAGAGTACACTGTTTACGTATAGTCTTTTTGTCTTTAGCCTTACCTTTTCCAGTCAAAACACCATTTTCCAAAGTTATTTAAATCAGCTTCTTTTTCCTCATACCTTTCACTGAGGTTATGTCATAAATTTATTATATAGTTAGAATAATTTGTCATAATCTGTATTCCATCTGAAGATCCCTTGACATTCTGGTTGATTTTTTTATCTGAATACTTTAAAATTGACTTTTGGTGACGTACTTAGGGTTTTGACAAATGCAAAGGGTCACGTATCCACCAGCTTAGTGCTGTATAGAATGGTTTCATCACACTAAAAATTCCCCTGTGCATCTCCTTTGTAGTCAACCATTCCCCCTTCCTTAAACGCTGGTGGCTTGTGATCTGCTTTTCATTCCTATAATTTTTCATTTTCCAGAATGTCATATAAATGTAATTATACAGTACATATCCTTTTGGATCTGGCTTCTTTTACTTAACAAAATGTATTTATAACTCACCTATGTTGTGTTTATCAATAAATCCTTTCTTTTCATCACTGAATAGTATTCCTTTGTATGGGTGTACTGCAGTTTGCTTATTCGTTCACCCATTGAAGGACATTTGGTTGCTCACAGTTTTTAGAGATTATGAAAAGCTGCTAAAACAATTGTATGTAGGATTTTGTGTGAACATAAATTTTAAATTCACTTGGGCAATACCAAGGAGTGTGATTACTAGGTCGTATTGTAAATCTATGTCTGACTTTATAAGCAACTGCTAAACTGTCTTTCAAAGTAACTGTACCACTTTGATTCCCACTAGCTATGAATGAGTGCATATTGCTCTCTATCCTTGCCAGCATTTTTTATTGTTATTTTTAAAAATTTTAGCCATTCTAGTAGATGTGTAGTAATGTCATTGTTTTAATGTTAATTTCCCTAATGACAGATTATGTAGAACATCTTTTTATATGCTTACTTGCCCTTCTTATATCTTTCTTTAATGAAGTATCTGTTCAGATCTTTATTTTCATTTAACTAGATTATTTGTTTTCTTATTGTTAAGTTTTAGGATTTCTTTATGTGTTCTGGATATAAGTCCTTTATCAGATATGTGATTTACAAGTATTTTCTCCCAGTCTGTACTTTATCTTCTAATTCTCTTAACAGTGTCTTTCAAAAAGCAAACATTTTAATCTGTTAAAGTCTAATTTTTTTTTTCTTTCATGGGTAATGCTTTTGGTGTTGTATCTAAAAATTCATTGCAAAACCCAAGGTCACACAGATTTTCTCCTAGAAATTTTTATAGTTTTAGATTTTACATTTAGTTCTGTGGTCCATTTTGAGTTAAATTTTGTTTGTAGTATGAGGTATGTGCTGAGGTTCATATTTTTGCATATAGACATCCAGTTGTTCCAGCACCATCTGGTGAAAAGTTTATACTTTCTACAGTAAATTGCCTTTGCATCTTTGTCTAATATAAGTTGACTGTATTTGTAGGGGTCTATTTCTGGGCTCATTGTTTTGTTCCATTGACCTCTATGTCTATCCTTTTGCCAATACCACACTTTCATGATTATTATAGCTTTATGATAAGTATTGAAGTCAGGTAATGTGTGTCCTCTAACTTTGTTTTTATTTGAGATTTTTTTCTACTATTCTAGAGCCTTTGTCTTTTCATATAAATGTTAGAATTAGCTTTTTGGTATCGATAAAAGCTTTCTGCATTTTGATGATGATTGTGTTGGATTTATAGATCAAATTGGGGAGAACTGATATCTTGACAATATTGGGTCTTCCAGTTCATGAACTGCATATTTCTCCATTTATTTAGATTTTCTTTGATCGATCTCTTAACTTTTTTCAGTTTTCAACATACAGATCCTATACAATATGTTTTATTTAGATTTATACCTGTACTGGTCAGTGTTTAGCCAGAAAACAGGATCAGTAGGATCTGTCTATCTATCTATCTATCAAGATTTATTACAAGGAATTGGGTTATATGATTGTGAGGGCTGGTCAGGAAAGGAAGCTTACCAGCAGGATGAAACTCCACAGGTATGAGCTAAAGCTCTTGTTCACAAGTAGAATTTCTTCCTCTTCCTCCCCCTCTTCTTCTTCATCTTCCTCCTCTTCTCTCCTCCCTCCTCTCTTCTCCCTGTTCTCTACTCTCTCCTCTCCCATCTCCTCCTCCTTCTCCCCATCCTCCTCCTTATTTAAAGTTTTTTGAAATTTATTTATTTATTTATTTATTGGCCACGTTGGGTCTTTGTTTCTGTGTGCAGGCTTTCTCTAGTTGTGGCGAGCGGGGGCTACTCTTCGTTGTGGTGCGTGGGCTTCTCACTGTAGTGGCTTCTCTTGTTGTGGAGTACGGCTCTAGGCGCGCGGGCTTCAGTAGTTGTGGCTCACGGGCTCAGTGGTTGTGGCTCATGGGCTCTAGAGCACAGGCTCAGTAGTTGTGGCGCACGGGCTTAGTTTCTCTGCGGCATGTGGGATCTTCCCGGACCAGGGATCGAACCCGTGTCCCCTGCATTGGCAGGCAGATTCTTAACCACTATGCTGCCAGGGAAGTCCCTCCTTATTTCATTTTATTTGTTTTTATTAAAATTTGCTGATTATATGATCTTTTGTTAATTTATTTTAAAAATTGATGTATAGTTGATTTACAATGTTGTGTTAGTTTCAGGTGTACAGCAAAGTGATACAGATATATATATATATATGCTTTTGCAGATTATTTTCCATTGTAGGTAATTACAAGGTGTTGAATATAGTTCCCTGTGCTATACAGTAGGTCCTTGTTGTTTATCTATTTTATATAGTAGTGTGTATCTGTTAATCCCAAATTACTAATTTATCTTCCCCCTCCCCAGTTCTATCCCCTTGGGTAACCATAAGTTTGTTTTCTATGTCTGTGAGTCTATTTCTGTTTTGTAAATAAGTTCATTTGTATCATGTTTTTAGATTCCACATATAAGTGATATCATATGATATTTGTCTTTCTCTGTTTGACTTACTTAGTATGATAATCTCTCGGTCCATCCATGTTGCTGCAAATGGCATTATTTCATTCTTGTTTTGTGGCTGAGTAGTCAATGTCTTTTTTTGATGGATAGGATTTATTATCTGTATTACATAGATAGGGGAAACTGAGGTTCAGGCACATTAAATTAATCACCCAAGTTTTGCAGCTGTGTCACTCCAAATGGGAATGCAGACAAGGGGCCATTGTATCAAGAGCCAACGATGGCTTCACAGGACCTTCTTTTGTTCCTCCCTTGGTTGTCAAATCTTGGTCAGTGATGCCCAGGCTACCTGGTCAAAATGTACCATGTACCTGCATGGGACAGCATGGCTGAGAAGCAGGCACAGGAGTAGAACTGTGGCAGTCACCCCTGGTTTGTCATCCATAAGTACACACTTTGCTGACCCTTGCTCCAGGAGAAAGACACAAAAATAATTGCTAAAAAAGATCTGAGGATCACAAGAAGTTAATCTGAATTATGGTCCAGGATTATGACTGACATGGTAACTTGGATCCTCAGATGATTTCAAGATAAAAGGGAAAAATACCCAAATACAACAAGGTACCTAGGAAGGTGCCCAGTGTGAATGACTGGAAAATTAAGTAGACTCTGTGAATTAACATGGCAATATTTGAGACAGCTGGTACTTGGAGAGGGTCAGGTTTTCTTGATCAAAGTTACTTTGACAGAATATCCATGAGTAGCGGACATCTGACATCCCTTTCCCTATGGCCATTATCTGCATATGTGCAAGTTGTCCATACAGTGGTGACCCCTAAGAGGGTCAGTGGGGGCTGAATTCTCTGCCTCTAGGATGGATAAAGGGCACCTTTTTCTACTACATTCATCTCGAGGGGCAACTTTTTCTAATTTGCATTAAGTCCCAACTTCCATTTTCTTTTAGTAATAGCATCACCTTACTTTTTCTTTGGAAACTGGTCTCCCCACCATCGGACACAGAGCTGGTGGGGTCTTCCATTGTGCTGGCTCAACTCCCCCCAACCTAGGGGGATATACTCTTGGGCCAAGCTGAGTGAATTGGGCTCTCCTGGGATCTGCAACTTGAGAACACAAGGATGACCCAAGGATGGGAGGTGTCTGGAGCAAAGTTATTATAAAGTTGGAGCTGGGCATGCGTTCTTGCTTCTGAGACCCTCAGCACTCCCTGGCACCTGTGTTTCCTGAGGCCTGAAACTTTACCAATTCTTTGACCATCTTAAGCAAAAGGAAGATGGCTGTAGAAGGCAGCTGTGGCTCAAAGAAAGACTCCTGTTGTTTAATCAGTACAAAGGAAATCAGAATCAGAGCTCTTTGACATTTTATCCATCAAGGGCAATATCCATTCAACCATCATTCAACAAGTACTGAGTTTTTTATTTTCAACTCTCAGTAGTCATTTTTTACCCTGTGAAGTTTGTGAATCGGTTTACCTTTTAAAACCAATGTGTACTTTAAAGGGAGTGTTTTTTATTTTCTCAGATATGTTATTAAGTGTGTAATAAATCTTATAATCAACAGTATCTGAGGCACCCAATCAGAGTGTCCCAGTAGCTGGTGCCCTTGATACTGAAATCAAAGGTCTTCCTTGGGCTGTCCCAGCAAGACAACAAGTACCCAAGGATGTCTGGTTTCATTAAGATCAGTCCTCAGCAAGGATCCACCCTTGGTTATTGGTACTCTTACTTTTTAGCAATTTTACTGTCTTCAGTAAGAATCTGCTTGCGTTGTTCTGTCCATTATTCTGTCAGTCCATATATACAGTTAAACCTACTCAGGATTTTGTTGTTGGTGTTGAATTACTAGGGGGCTGAATAGCCCTGCTTTCTGCAGGCTCCAGAGTAATGCTCTACTGGGTCTACGTAGGAGGTGGGTTACAAGCCCTGGATTAGCTATCCTCAGTTCTCAGAGTTTGCAAAGGATGTCTTGGACTGATTTCTTACTCTGGGTTAGATGCCATATCTGGCAGATAGTAAGCTTTGAGCAAGAAGCCGTAGGTTTGTTTTCCAGAAAGTTCGACCCTCATTTTGAACAATTTCTAAAATCAAGATGCTTTATAGAGAATGTCTAAAAATTGTCAGCTACCTTCTAAATAAACTCCATTCTTTTACTTGAAAATTAATTGATTTTACTTTGCACTTAAAAATTTGTTCTTTCTATTTGAGAATGAGTTTTTTTTTAAATGAGAGAAATTCATGGCATAGTCACATTATGTGCACTTATGTAGCCACTGTATTAAAAGTTCGGAGAGTCAGAAAGTTAGAAATAGGGACAGATGTGGGGATAGAACTCATGTTCCTAAGTCTGGGCCTTCTATAAAGACAGAGATCTTGTTTGTCCTCTCTGACTCTCAGGGTCATGGGGAGCATTAGAGAAGATGCCTTGGAAACTTAAGTGCTCTACAAATGCAAGTTATTAGTATAGCTGATTGTGCAGGCTGAAAGGAATTCCATCGCAGAATAAACAGTTTCAAGCAGGCAGACACCACAAATTAGGCATTTTTGCAGCCATCACTGAACCTGACAGCAAACAGAATATAGAAGCAGGGCCTGCCATGAAAATATTGAGCCAAATAAATTATTAATTGACAGGTATATATGAAATATTTGACTTTGAATTACTGATGGGTAGATCTCAAGGATGTCAAGGCAGAAAGCCCCCTTACCTCACCAGGATGTGAAGGTGAGTGGTTGGAAAAGAAAGATGTGTGCCGAGGGGCTGAAAACTCAGTAAGACCCAAAGGAAATCAGGCAGGGGTGCTAAACTACATTATAATATATATTTAACCACTCAACAGTCATTGTGCTATAGGTTGAGATTACAAAAATGAATGAGATACAATATTTGCCTGAGAAGGACATGTTCACAGGTTAGCGATTTAGCAGCAGAGAAGAAAATACTAAACTCTAATAATATGAATTTTCTTTAATAAAACCATATGTTTAAAACTGTACCTTAAAAGTAACAGTTTATGGAAAAAATAGGCTTGAGGCATGCCACTTAAAATGTATGGCAAATGTGAACCAGAGAACTATCAAAAACAAGGATGTGAGACTAATACGATACTGGCATGGAGAAATCTGCACTGATATTTGCCCCCAGCTTCACATTCAATCTTTGGCATCTTATAAACTGGAGTTTCTGTTTCCTCCTCCAAGATAAATCCTAGAGAGCTGTTTTGTCGAACATATGTTTCATCAAAATTAAACATTTCATCTACGGTATAGCCTTCTTCATCATTTTCTATCAATATGAAGGGAAATGTCTTTGCAGCTTCTGCACCTGCCTTTGCAACTACCCTAGATAGTCACCACTTCTGAAGTCACTAAACTATTTGCACTAAAGGAATTTACTTCTATAAGATTTTCAGGTTTTTTCCTTAAGGTCTTCAAGTGTTGCTAGGTCTTCCACTTTAGTGTGAAAAAAAAATTGTCCCCAGTTGCTTCAAACCATTTTATGTTGGAGAAAGCATATATAAACCATGACTACCACAAGGGACAGCTTCATATTTTGTGGATTCTGAATTTCATATAACTAGGAGAACTTCCCTTTAAGAAGAATATCAAATTTTATATGAAATTAGGTAAAGAGTTGTTTATGAGGAAAAATGTGCTGACCTAAGTAACTCTGGAAGTGAGTGGAGTCTTTAAGACCAAAGGGAGAAGGAACTGTACATAAACACTGTACTTCACTTGATAAAATTGTTTCCATTTCAGAAACAGTTCTGAAATCATGATACATGAATGGATGGCAGATGTTAGGAGCCAAATTTCTCACTGTTGGAATGGGAAGTTACAGATAAGCAAGAGGAGGACCCTCGAATGATCCATATGGTAATGGTTTAGAGTTGGAGACATCAGTATGAACTCATATTTACCTTAATCTAGATACAGATGGCTACATATAGCACTATATATGTATAATTTACATATATATCCACATGGGTTTTCTTAGTCTGTCAGTCAGAGGATGTAGATGTAACAACACTCCAATATCAATAAATACCCTTAGAACAAAGATCTTGGTGTCTAATACCATTTTCCAATAAAAGGAATCAAGACTCCTTGGAGAAATGATTCTAGACCTGGGGCAGGAAACGTACAAGATGAGTCTGGAGTATCTTGTAGTGAGAAAGTAAGAAAGGACTCAAAAATAAGCACACACACAATTATTGGGGCATGTAAAAAGGGATACAGGAACAACTGAAAGAACTCCCAGTGGCCAAACTGGAACACTTTGAGCAACAAAGTACATAAAATGGTATTGAATTATAGCCCAAAGTATAAAATAAACATCCCCGAGTCCACCCTGATATAAGTATATGATTGAATAAATAATTAAATGGGGCAGAAGAGACAAATCTATGTAGAAAAGTCCAAATAATGTATGTAGGTACTCTGTCTTCAACTATGTGGATATAACTCCCCACTCCTTAGGTGTGGGCTGTGCATAGTGACTGCCTTTCAAAGAGTACAGTGTGAAAAGAGGGAAAATAGAGTAACTTTTTAGTAGCAAAACCTGACAAACACTACCTCAGCCAGGAGGTTAAGGTTAGTATCATCAGTGACAAGTGATGTTGATAGTATGGACCCTTGCTGTAATGTGGTGAGAATTTCACTTCATTTCTGTGGTGTTCCTCCCCAGAACTCATAACCTCTGTCTAATCATGAGAAAAATATCAGACAAACCCCAATTGAGAGACATTCTGTTTGACCAGTACTCTCCCAAACTGTCAAGGTCATCAAATACAGAGTCTGAGAAATGGTCACAGTCAAGAGGAGCCTAAGGAAATATGTTGACTAGATGTAATGTGGCTAAATAACATTCTCAATAAAGGGGTAACACCAGGGAGGTCTTTGTGGTGGTGGAACAGTTCTATATCTTGATTGCAGTCATGGTTGTATGAATCTACACATGCTAAGGTGGCGTGGAACTGTATGTGACTTTGTTTTACTACCCCTTTATTTTATTGCCCGGGGTAAGTTGGTATAGTGGGAAGTAAGAGTATGCCTGGAAGCCACTGCTATGCCACACTATGCGGTATGCTAGACCATCAGCAGTAACTTGATGAGATTACAAACTCCATCAATGTTGCCCACTCTCCATAATCTAAGTGTATCTCCAACTTAGTTTCCCCTTGGCTAGGTACCAAAATGCCTGCAGCTATTCCAGTGCCTCATGGACTGATAGGAAATTGGGGTATAAAAACACAGCAGCTTTAAATAGCTGCAATTAAAATATCTCCTTGCCAGTTTTACTAACGTGCCCATGTGAACGCAAAGCTAGGGCCTTGGAAGGGACCCATGTAATTGAGGGTCCTTAAGGCTTAGCTTCATTAGCTTCACCGTAAATCTGCTTCTGATTTCCTTGTTATGCTGGTTTCAGTCCCCTATTAATCAATCATGTATAAGCCAATTCACAGACAAAGAAGGGTAGAGATTTTTGCACAGCAGATAGTAGTGCTATACAGGATACATGCTATAGTGTTGAAGGAAGAGTCAGGTTTTGACCAGAGTGTTAAGGAGTGTGAAATCCAGGTAGAGGAAGCTATAGTTCAAAACCCTTCCCAGTCCCAGGGCTCTGAGTTTGTGAGAGTCTCTAAGGGCTATTTCTTCAGGACAAGCTGTTGACCCCATAATGGAGAGCCAAGACAGAATGGGATTGCTTCAAGTCAAGGGTGTCTTTGTTAGCTCCATGGCTTTCAAAGAGAAATCTGTGACTCCACCATTAGAGAAAATGCAGGGATGGAGCCCTTCGAACCATGTGGCTTTCCTGCGAGTGAAGTGGGAACTTGCTCACGGACAGTCCCTTAGAATTCGGAACCTCTGGCTGCCTGCAGCCTGGAGTCCAGCCTGTCTGCGTTTTGGAAAAGGCCAATTTCATGTTGTCCTGGAGGGAGGCATGGCCAGGACCCCTGCTCCATTTCACCTCCCCAGGAGAAAAGAGGGAACCTTATCTATCACGAAGCTTTCTCATTCAGTGTTGTTTTCCTCCTGGGAATTGCATGTAAAAAGTTGGTCTGGGTAATACTTCAGTTCAATTAAATCAGAGGTTTTTATATTTCATGCTCATTAGAATCACCCAGGGTGCTTGTTTGAAAGGAATTGTGTGGGCAACCTCAGGCATTCTAATGTGGGGGGGGTGGTCCGTGGATTTCATTTTGAGAAACATTGAGCTAATCCCTCCTATCCTTCAAGTAGGCTTGGCATTGGGGACAATTTGATTCTTTCTTACAATAGTTGTCTTCTGCCTAGATAAGGGGGTTGGGGGGGGAGGAAGACTAATGAAAAAGTGGCCCCAACTTACCTTGCTACAATAAATACTCCACAAATGCACAGATAATGACCCCTTTCACCTACCATTTCTGCAGTCACCTCTCACTGAGTGCTCCGTAGTCCCAAGACTAGATAGCAACCTCACCCCAGAAGAGGCAAATTTATAGTATCCAGGGACTGGCAGATTGTTCTACTCTTTGCTCAACTCTTTATCTTTATGCACCTGAACCACAAATGCCCATTAGGAACAGATGCGAATAGCATATGCCCTGAGTGTACAAAACTTCTGTTCTAAAAAGCACAGTAATCTCTGGTTTCCTAGTGCTTGAACTAGCAGAAATGTTAATTTTGGATCATTTCTCCTAAAGTATATTGTGGTATCTCACAAGCTGTGCATGGTTTACAGACTCAGAGTGGGGATTCATGGAGCATTTCCACATATAGAAAGATTCTACTCCAACTGCACAAGGCAATCAATAGAGAAGCCAGCTTCCTGGCTCAGAAAGAAAACTCCCCAGCCCTCTAATACTGCAGGTGACTGTGTGTGCCCTGTCTGGGGGCCCCCCGCATAGAGAACTCTCATTTTCACTCGGTGTTGGGCTTTAGTGTGCCATGCAGTGATGCCATCCACAGTGTTTCAGAACAGACAGGGCAGAGGGCATGTGGAATCACTCCTTGTGCATTCTCTGTGGACTCTGAAACCCCCGTTCTCCTATTCTAGCTCCTATACTGCCAAGTGAAAGCAGTCAATGAGGATGAAGCTGGGTGTTATCGAGTGCCTCTTCATGCTGGGCCTATGCTAGGTGCATTGTCTAGTTTAACCTGCTTGGTAACTCTGTAAGGTAAATAGTATTTTTATTATCTGGGTTTCCCTAGGAAACGGAGCCTTGGGCAAGGATTGAGGGTTAATGCTTTCTATGGGAAAGGCCTTCTCAGGACAGTGAGAATGAGGGAAAAGGGACATAGGCAGGAAAGGCTCGTAAACAAAGCCAAGCAATTTATTACTGTATTGGCCACTGTTTCATCACAAGCCCTGAAGAGACACAGCTGATTGCTCAGTAGGTCCACCGAGTCAGGTATGTGGGGTGTCTCACCACAGGCTGTGTGGTGAGCCATGTTTTAGAATATTCTATCAGAGGAAGAAAGGGAGAGGAAATTTATTTGCCTGATTCTTTCCATCTTCTGTGTACATTTGGTTAAAGTTTGCTCAGGGTGGGAGGTGTTAACTGCCTCATACCTCCACGTTGCTTCATCGAGCCCTGTAGCAGCTGCTCTGGAAGCCATGACTCCTTGTGGGAAATGAGGAATGGCCGTGAGGGTGAAGTGAGATAGCCCTGTAGAATGATGAGGCATTTCCCAAGTAAAGGGTTTTGGGGAAGGGTGCCTGGGCAGAGAGGTGTGTGGGGCTTTTTCATATTACACAGTGGCTAGAGCCTGCAGTACAACAAGGACTCCTGTGAGTGGAGGTGGAAGATTGCAGAAGGGTTAAATCATAAAACTTAGGCTGGGCTCTTTAAACTCTATCCTGTAGGTTATGGCGAGTCATGTATGCATTGTGTGGTTGAGTATGATACATAAGAATTTTCAGGGACTTCCCTGGCGGTCCAGTAGTTAAGACTCTGTGCTCCCAATGTAGGGGACATGGGTTTGATCCATGCTGCACGGGGTGGCCGTGAAGTGAGATAGCCCTGTAGAATGATGAGGCATTTCCCAAGTAAAGGGTTTTGGGGAAGGGTGCCTGGGCAGAGAGGTGTGTGGGGCTTTTTCATATTACACAGTGGCTAGAGCCTGCAGTACAACAAGGACTCCTGTGAGTGGAGGTGGAAGATTGCAGAAGGGTTAAATCATAAAACTTAGGCTGGGCTCTTTAAACTCTATCCTGTAGGTTATGGCGAGTCATGTATGCATTGTGTGGTTGAGTATGATACATAAGAATTTTCAGGGACTTCCCTGGCGGTCCAGTAGTTAAGACTCTGTGCTCCCAATGTAGGGGACATGGGTTTGATCCATGCTGCACGGGGTGGCCAAAAAAAAAAAAGAATTTTCATTTCAGAAAGATCACTCTGGTGATCTTGGTAAATAGTTTGGAGCGGGAAAGGTGTAAAGGTAGAGACACTAATCATGAGGTAGTTCACTGTAACAGAGGTTATGCATAATATATTTCTATAATAATACAGTAATGATGGTGAGTATGTAGATAGGAAAATGGATTCAGGATGTGTCATAGAGGTACAATCATCTGGTCTTAGTGACTGATTAGATTTGGGAACTTAAATAAAGGGGGGGGATCTGGGATGGTGGGGGCTGGGGGTGACGTCACCTTTCAAAGAAATAGGCAATATAGGGGATGGAGGGAGAAAGGTGGAAGAGGTAGGGATGGTGAGAAATGAATGCAGCTCTAGACATACTACACGTGAGTAGCCTATGAGGCACTCAGGTGATACATGGGGAGAGGTCTGGGGTAACGGGTTTAAGAATCATCAGTATGTAACCATGTGGTAAATGAATCCACAGAAATTGATGAATTTGCCTAGAATGGGTATAGAGTGAAAAGTGAAGTGGTTCAAGGACAGAACCTCAGAGGGCAGTGATTTTCAGGGATGGACAAAGGAAGAATGGCTGCAAAGGAGACCAGAGACTGCACAGGAGCAACCTGAGAGGAAGAAAACCAGGAAAGAATAGTTTTAGGAAATTTCCCTTTGGGAAAATTAAGGATTGAGTGTAACCAAGGAAATGATTCACTTCCACTTCAGAACAAAAGGTAGATCTCTGAAAAACTCTTTGTAAGGAAGAAGCTACCCTTGAGGAATTAGTAACCAAAGGGTAAACATATGCATTTGTTTAACACTATGATCGTTGCATATACTATATTTTCAGCTGCAGCACATTTTATAAAACTTCCAGATTAGGTACATTATATGGTTCAATTTCCTTTTAATTTTTTCTCTCTTTTAAACCATGCACCATATGTCAGTCACCATAACAATGACAATAGTAACAATAATAAAGGAAATCATATATAATTTCTTATTTTACAGATATACTGTTTTCAAATTTTATTTGCTTTCAAATAACTTGTGTATTATAATTTTTTTTTTAATCTTTTTTTTTTTTTTTTTTTTTTTTGTGGCACGCGGGCCCCTCACTGCTGCGGCCCCTCCCGCTGTGGAGCACAGGCTCCGGACGCGCAGGCTCAGCGGCCACGGCTCACTGACCCAGCCGCTCCGCGGCATGTGGGATCTTCCCGGACCGGGGCACGAACCCGTGTCCCCTGCATCGGCAGGCGGACTGTCAACCACTGCGCCGCCAGGGAAGCCCGTGTATTATAATTTTAACATAGGCACTGAAAATTTTGTTTATTTACAAATGTTGTAAGCATATTTCAACATAGATACATAGATGACAGAACTGTGATTTTAAATGTCTATCCAATATTACATTATATGGTAATACTCTAAATTACTGTCCATTCTTTTATAGGTATATATTTAGTCTGTTCCTAAATTTGCTAAATTGAATGTTTATACGCATAGTGAGTCTTTCCAGTCCCTCCTAGAATTGAAGAAATGCACTGCAAATTTGAATAATTTTTGAAATTTCAGTTTAACATTATAATACAGTGGTTAAAATCTAGCTTAGGATTTAGTTCATTTATGTCTTTGATTTTAATGACTGTCATAGTTGAAATTATTCATTACAAGGTCATTAACATGAAATAGACACTTTGGGAGAGGTCTGTTGTTAATAGCAGATGTAAATCCATATTTCAAATAGTCTTATTGTTAATTCTGCAAGTTTGTTGTCAACTTCTGGTCAGATATCATTAAATAATTATTTTTAAAAAATATTTTTTTCTGCCTAATGAAGAGTTCATACTAGGAGTAGAAGTTTTAGCCTTGCTTTTTTATTTTTTGTTTGCTTGAGCTTATATTATTAGTGTTACGTTCAGTCATGCTTCATCTATCTATCTATCCATCTATCTATCTGGTGGAAATAATTCCTAGCTCCTCCTTTCTAGCACTTTATGAGAATTTGTTTAGTTAAGGCCAGCGATATGACTATTCGTCTTAACTATGTGGGTCGCATTTTGCAACCTGTTGCAGGAGACACTGAATTCATGAGTTGTCCATGACTCTAGACTTATGGACCAATAAGGCTGCCTCATAGTAAATAGTGGTAGAGCTTTCCTTCTTCCTTTTTTATTCATACATAGCGATAACTAGAAATTCTAATGTTTCTTCTTTCCCCTTTTCCACTAAAATCCTATTCCTGTTCCAGGATCCAATTCAGGGTCCCATATAGGATCGTCCTGCATCCCTCTTGAGTCTGAGCATCCCACTTTGAAGACCACTGCTCCAAAAGAGATTCCTTGTCTTTGCACTCTAACAAGCTTCTGCCGTTGTCTGCTGTCAAGCTTCTGCTATCTAGCAATTCTCGGGTGGGGTAGACATAGTTCTTTCCACGGAGTAAGTAGAATCTTTGAGTAATAAGAAAGCATTGCTGAATATGGTTTTTCTTTTTTTTTTTTGCTGAGATTTAAAAAACAATAGTGACCTATCTAATCACTACTACGTACAAATGTATAACGTCACTTATAACGAACACATCATATAGTATTGCTAGTTAGGAATCACTAATATGTAACCAAACTATATAATTAAGGACCAGTGTTTTCAAATTTATGTAGCCCTGTGAATTTAGTTGGTATAGTTACCAGACCTCACCTGAGAGACCATTTTCTCTTGCCTTCCAGTTTTTCTCTTGCTCTTATTCATTGATGCATCCATTCACTCAACCAGATTTTAAAGAGTATCTTCAATAATAATAAAGAAAAGCTAATATTTATTGATTGGGTGCTTAGTTCCAGTCCCTGTTCTAAGCACTTTAAAGGTATTAATTCCTTTAACTCTCACGATAATACTAAGGGAGATTTTCGGAGGCTCCATATATGATCCCTGTTTGCTACACACATTTTCAAATAACCTTGAGTATGCTGTTCATAAGGCCCCAGTAACAGAGAAGCTACTGCAACAACCTGGACCTGCTGCAGAGCCTTTTTCTTGCTGCAGAAGAGCACCCTCAAAACTGACAGCCTTATGGGTTAGCTGGCAAATGAGTCTGAACAACATGCCCACATGTGGTGGGTGTTGCTGAGGCACATAGGTTGAGAAACAGTTTGCCCAAAGTCATGTGAGTGTGGCTTCAAAAAGCTAAGAACCATGCTGAGCCATAACAATAGAGAAAGACACTGTCTGCTCTAAAGGAGCTCCCAGATATGTGGAATGTTTTTGGCAAGGAGAGAAACAATGTGCTTTAGTGGTTTCTGTGGCTTTCTGTGGCTTTCTGTCAAGAACCTATGTACCAGGTCTCTTTGTCCCATCAGATTCAATAATGAAGGTCAGAACAAGAGATTTTCCTTTAGAAAATTGCCAGCCTTAGCTTGGTCCATTGTATACAAATATCGATGCAATAATTGTAATTGCAAGTTATGTTTTCCTGAATTCCTATCAAGTATTCTACTTGACATTTTATTATGAAGAGAGTGGAGATTATATGTTACCTGACTGGGTAAGGTAGCATTTCTTGCATTCTACCTCTTTGGAGAGTTAGAATTGTTCAACATATAATTTGACATCAAAATCAATGTTTTTGCCAAGAAAATCTTTGCAGCTTGTTCATGAACTTTCCATCTCCTGCTACCTTCTTTCCCCAACCCAGTCCATTCATGTGCCCCGGTCTAATGTTCTAAGTGTTACCTTAGAGTCAGGCTGTAAGACTATCAGAGCTAGAGATTTGGTTTGCTTTATTTAGTGCCCAGTAACCATTCAGTAAAGGAATTGCTTTTCTGAATGGTACTTGAGCACTAAGCCGTTGACAGAGCCTGAGGGAATTGGCAGAAACAAAATGAAACTCACTGTCATATCTTACCATAAAAGCATGATCCGGAACTTCATCCACTGTTTCCCACGGTGTCCTCTTCTATCAGGACCTACAGGAGAAACCGCTCTAGGATTTATATATCACAAACAAACAAGGTGCCTAGGAAAAACAGAGCTTTTTCTATCTTATGGACTCTGTGAGTCATGTTCCATTATCATGTTTACTTTTTGTTTGGCCACTAAAAGCAAACAGATAAATTGTTGTAACTATATAGGATGCTATGCTCTGCAGTTCCAGTAGTACCTCTGTCTGATTTTTTTCCCATCATACCAACCAACCTCAAGTGTTCATTTGTATCCTGTTGTACAGCATGTCTTTCTGAAAGCAACCTTAAATCTTTTGTGGGACAGTCTGGGGTATAAATAAATAATTGTGGTGCAGTTTTTGTGTTGTTGTTCATTTTGTTTGTTTCCCACTGTGCTACATCATTGTGTGTGAATCTGTACTGAAGAAATCAGCGCATGTCCTAAGTTGTATTTTTAAAACTGACAGTTTACAGAGTAGTTTCAAAAATGTGTAAGCTCAAAGCCATTCCCTGCCATGGATCACTGATGATTGTGTGTCTTCAGAAAATTCCAGAGTTGTTGACATTGTCATATCATTGACCACATAATTATAATTATTTTTATTAATTCTTCAAAGAAATTTATTTATTTATTTTTGGCTGCGTTGGGTCTTTGTTGCTGCACACGGGCTTTCTCTAGTTACGGGGAGCAGGGGCTACTCTTCGTTGCGGTGCGTGGGCTTCTCATCGTGGTGGCTTCTCGTTGCGGAGCACGGGCTCTAGGCACGCGGGCTCAGTAGTTGTGGCTCGCGGGCTCTAGAGCGCAGGCTCAGTAGTTGTGGCGCACGGGCTTAGTGGCTCTGAGGCATGTGGGATCTTCCCGGATCAGGAGTCGAACCCGTGTCCCCTGCACTGGCAGGCAGATTCTTAACCATTGCGCCACCAGGGAAGCCCTATAATTATTTTTAAATGTATGTTTTGTTGTGGTTTTCCACCTACTAAGTTGAATGTTAATGACAGAAGGTGGTAAAATATTAATAATCCATTAATCTAGGTGAAATCTATGTAGGCATTCATTGTATTAATCTTTTGACTCTTTTGTAAGTTTGACTTTTTTTTATTTTAAAAAGTAAAGCATAAGTAAATAAAAATGTAATGCTAGCAAAGAATCCTCTGGCCCTACTCCAACTTGAAATATGTTAGACAGAATAGAATTCAAAGAATCACCAATGTTATATGAATCTTGAAGCAATTCTTCTATTATGCTAATGACTGGACATCTGGGCTTCCCTCCTCGGAGATGAACGATGATTTGTGCTAAACAAAATCAAAAGTGTCTTTGAACATTATTCCAAGTTAAATACTGTTGTCTCGTGCCATTGAGTTATGTGAGTGGGTCAGAACTTTGTTAAATCTGTTGTGCCTGATACTTACTTTGCAGGTATTCTCTGGTAAATATTCTCTGAAAATGGCTTTCTCAATTTTTAAGAGCTATGGTTCTTTGAGATTCACATATTTGGGAATGAATAGTATGCATATCACTTAAGTCCCTCCTGGATCTTTCCTAACTTCATAAGTTTGCTAGCTTCTTATACTAGTCCTCATCCAGATGGAAAAACATTACGCCATCTGGCTATGATTCTGAGTTGCTCCATATACTATGAAATATAATGAGTACTTTGCTCTCTCTAATGACACAAGCTTATCCTCCATCACCCGCCTTACCAAAGCTGTCAAATATAACTTGCGCCTTAAAACTCAAGGGAGCTTTCCAGATCTACATATGCTGTAGATGATTTTTCTTTCCAGGAGGGGAGGGGAGGGTCCTGTGGATTCGTGGATTATTATTTGTGAGATATTCAACTCAGTATTTATTGAGCACTTACTAGGTGCTCTGACCAACTCCTGGATGGGATAGAGAAATCAGTTTTGTTTTGAAGATTAGCCAGTGTTTTCATAGACAGAGATGGGAGAAAGGTGTGCTACATGGGAGAAAAACAGTTTTCAAGACATGAAAAAAACAAAGGATATATTCAGGGAATAGCAATAATTTTAATTTGGCTGGAATATTGGTTGGGTAACAAGGAATCCCTTGAATACCATGCAATTTTGATATTTGGGTAATATCAAATAGCTGATATTTGCCTATTCACCTTCTTATATTGACATAAATTTTGGGCAGGGGAGAGATAGATCGATCTGACAACAGTGAGTAGGATAAAGGCCAAGAGGGAAGACTATAGGCAAGGAGATGGTTTTTAAATGATTGTCATAACTTATACACAAAGTCATGCAGGCACGTACCAGAGTTTTAGGAGTGGAAAAGGGAATGATGAGAAAGGTATGAAAAGGAAATTCAGAGATGGGAGTGACAGCATTTAGCAGATGATTGTTAAGATTGCGGGTAAGGGAGGATGGGAAGTAAAAAGTTCTCAAGGTTTTGATCTTAGAAGTACTCAAAGATAAAGGCATTAAAAGAATATGAAATATGAGAACATTTGCACTAGGAAATTTTAATATGTTTACTTTAAAAAATATTTTAATAATATACATATGGTGAAACGCACCAATTTAAAGTGCTTGAGAGACTCATGAATTGAATACACCTGCGTAATCAACAATTAGATCAACATATAAAAGTTTACCAGCACCCCAGAAACCTTTATAATGCTCTTTCAGTTATTACTCCCCCCCAAAGTAACACCTGTTCTGAATTATCTCACTGTAGAACAGTTATAGCTGCTTTTGTGTAATAACATTAGTATGGTGATAAAATATTTAACAACCAGCTGTTGGGTGGGGGAAGGAGAAGAACTGCTTTGTAACATTTGACAATTTCTGTGGTATAAATACTCCAAACACGGCTGATTTTAAGCTACCAAGAAGATAATCCCTGAACATGGAGTTGAAAAGAACTGCACACGATCAGCTCTCACGAGCCGATATAAACTGGATGTATCACATGCCTGGAGCAATATGATATATATTCTTTTGTGTTGGCATCTTTTGCTCAGTATTGTGTTTGTAAGATTCATCCATGTTGCTCTGTGCAGTAGTGGTTCATTCTGTTTTATTCCTATATCACAATTTATTTACCCAGTCTACATTTTATGGAATAATTGGGTCTTTTTCAGTTTTTAGCTATTACAAATAATGCTGCTCTGAAGGCTTTTGTACATGACTTTTGATATACATATGTACGCATTTCCACTGGGTAATGGAGTTCGATTACTGGGTGTGCAAGTGTTAAGTTTTACTAGATACTGCCAGACAGCTTTCCAAAGAGGTTTTTACCAATTCATACTCCAGTAGAGCTATATGAGAGTTTCAGTTTCTCCATAACCTTGTCAAAACTTGGTGTTGTCAGTCTATTAGTCTAGCTATTCTAGTGATTATGTAGCAGTACCGAATTGTGGTTTTAGTTTGTATTTCTGTCGTGTACCATGAGGTTGGGCATTGGCCATTTGAATATCAATTTTTGTGAAATGCCTTTGTAGACTTTTGCTGGTTTATTTTTAATTGGGCAATCTGCATTTTCTTATCAATTGGTGAAGTTCTTTATATATTCTCAATAAGAGTTCTTTGTTTATGTAAATCTCCTGTGGCTTGATTTTCCGTCTCTTAGTGGTGTCTTTTGTTGAAAAGAAGTTCTTAATTTTAATAAAATCTAATTTATTAATCTGTTATGGCTGGTGCTTTTTGGTATCTTGTTAAAAAAAATACTTTCCTACGTCAAAGGCATTGAAGATACTCATTTGTTTTCTTCTATTTTCTTTTAACTTTTCACATTTCAATGTGAGATCTACATGGAATTAAATTTTATCTATACTGTGATGTAGGGGACCAGAGTTGTTTACCATATGAGTGCACAATTGATTCAAACCATTCTTTCCCTAGTGTACTACAATGGCACAATCATGTTTTCTATGAATAATGACAATTTTATTTCTCCCTTTATAACCCTGCTACTTTTCTTTCCTTTTTAAAATTTGCCTTGTTTCACTAATGACAATCTCCGAATCTCCAGTACATGTGAGGATTGATCTTAGTGGGTAACCTCACCTCATTCCCAATCTCAGTAGGAAAGCATTCAATAATTCACCATTAATTATGATGTTTGCTGAACAGTGGTTTTTTTTTTTTTTTTTTTTTGGTTTGTGTGATAACCCTATAACAGATTTTTAAAGTTCCTATCTGCTTCTTTGGGTATTAAATTTTATCAAATAATTTTTTTGCATCCATTGAGATAGTTATGTATCAATAGTTGTCTTCCCTTTATTTCCTATTAATGTGATGAATTGCTATGATTTATTTTTGAATGTTAAAACAACTGTGCATTCCTGAAAGAAATTAACTTATTTGTGACATTTTATCTTCTTTATATGTTGATAGATATTACTTGAAAATGTTTTAAAGTTTTAAAAAAAATTTTTATATCAGAGTTTTACCTATAACTAAACTTTTAAATAATATACCTACAGATTTTGGTATAAAGATTGTCCTGACTTCTCAAAACCACTTGGAGGTGTCTCCTTTTTTTCTAGTTTCTGGAAGAGGATTTTTCTCTTCTCTTGAAATTAATATTATTTTTCCCTTAAATATTAAAGATAATTTACTGGACAAGCCATCTGGGTTATTGGAAGTTTTATTATTTTTTTAATTTTAATTTTAAGTTTTAAATTTTTGGCCATGCCACGTGGCATGCGGGATCTTAGTTCCCTGACCAGGGATGGAACCCGTGGCCCCTGCATTGGAAGTGCGGAGTCTCAACCGCTGGACTGGCAGGTAAGTCCCTGGAAGTTTTAAATTACAAGTTCACTTTCTTTACAAGAATAGGGCTATGCTTTTTTTAAAAAATTGAGATATAATTCGCATACCATAAATCTCCCTTTTTAAATGATAGAATTAAGTAGTTTCTTGTATACTCCTAAAATTGTACAACCATCACCACTATCTAATTCTAAAATATTTTCAGCACGACAGAAAGAAACCCTGATCTCATTAGCAGTTAGTCCTCATTCCTCTTTCCCTTCAGCCTCTGGAAAACTCTAGTCTACTTTCTGTCTCTGTGGATTTACCTATTCTGTACATTGCATAAATATGGGATTATACAACATACGGATTTTGTCTGACTTCTTTCACTTAGAATAATGTTTTCAAAGGTCATCTATGTTTTACCATGTATCGGTATTTCATTCCTTTTTACGGCTGGATACTATTATTGTATGGATATACCACATTTTGTTTATCCATTTATAAATTGATGGACACTTTTTGGCTATTATGAATAATGTTTCTATGAATATTCATGTCTATGTTTTTATATGGACATATGTTGTCAGTTTCAAAGCAGCTGCACCATTTTACATTCTCAGCAGCAATGTATGAGGGTTTCAGTTTCTCGTTATCCTCGTCAATATATGTTACTGTTTTTTTGATTAGAGCATCCTAGTATGCACAAAGTGGTATTTTATTGTTTTGATTTGCATTTCTGTAATGATTAATGATGTTGAGCATCTTTTCATGTACTTATTGGTCATCTGTATATCTCCTTTGGAGAAATATCCAAAGATATTTCCAAGATATCCAAGATTCAAATCTTTTGCCAATTTTTAAATTGGATTATTTGTTCTTTTATTTTTTAGTTGTAAGAGTTCTTTGTACATTCTGGATACAAGCAGCTACCAGATATGTGATTGAAAAATATTTTCTCCTATTATCTTAGCTGCCTTTTCACTTTCTTAATAGAATTATTTAAAGCACAAAAATGATTTTAATGAAGTCCAGTTTATCTATTTTTTATTATTGTTGTTGGTTGTGCTTTTGGTGTCATATAAGAAACCATTGCCTAATCCAAATAGACTACACCTATATTTTCTTCTAAGAGTTTTCTAGTTTGAGTTCTTAAAATTAAACCTTTATACATTTTGAGTTTATTTTTCAATATGGTGTAAGGTAGGGCTCGAACTTCATTCTTTTGCTTGTGGATATCCATTTGTACCAGCAGCATTTATAGAAAAAAAAAAGTTTGTCCCCATTGAATTGTCTTGACACCAGTGTCAAAGGTTAATTGGCCATAATATTTCTGGATTCTTAATTTGATTCCATTTATCTATAAGTCTATCCTTTTGACAGTACCATGCTGTCTTTGTTTTTTTTTTTTTTTTTTTTTTTTTTTTTTTTTTTCTGTATGGGGGCCTCTCACTT
>NC_041234.1:26113527-26116763 GCF_002837175.3 Physeter macrocephalus | reverse complement strand
GCTCCGGACGCGCAGGCTCAGCGGCCATGGCTCACGGGCCCAGCCGCTCCGCGGCATGTGGGATCTTCCCGGACCGGGGCACGAACCCGTGTCCCCTGCATCGGCAGGCGGACTCCCAACCACTGCGCCACCAGGGAAGCCCTGTCTTTGTCTTTTAAAAAATATTTATTTATTTGGCTGTGCCTGGTCTTAGTTGCGCTGCGTGGGATCTTCATTGTGGCACGTGGGATCTTTTAGTTGCGGCATTCAGGGTCTTTAGTTGTGGCATGCGAACTCTTAGTTGCGGCATGTGGGATCTAGTTCCCTGACCAGGGATCAAACCTGGGCCCCCTGCATTGGGAGTGTGGAGTCTTAGCCACTGGACCACCAGGGAAGTCCCAGTACCATGCTGTCTTGATGCTGTAGCTTTGTAATAAGTTTAAAAATTCCAAAGGCTGAGTCCTCCAACTTTGTTCTTCTTTTCAAGATTGTTTTGGCTTTTTGGAGCCCTTGCATTTTCACATACCTTTCAGGATCAATTTGTCTATTACTGCAAAAAAAAAGGCAGTTGGGATTTTGATAGTGTATTGAATAAGCAGACCAATTTTGGAAGTACTGTCATCTTAATAATATTAAGTCTAATAATCCATGAACATGGGGTATTTTCTAATTTTTGTAGGTCTTTTAAATTTCTTGCAATGATGTTATATAGTTTTCAGTGTATAAGACTTGTTCTTTTTTTGTTAAATTTATTCTTAAATATTTTATTCTTTTTAATGATACTGTAAATGGAATTGTTTTCTTTATTTCTTTTCTGTATTGTTCATTGCTAGTGTGTACAAACACAAGTGATTTTTATATTGGATATTGTATCCTGTAACCTTGCTGAACTTGTTTATTAGTTTTAATAGGTTTTATGTGGATTTCTTGGGGTTCTCTATATACAAAATCAGGTCATCTGTGAATAGAGATTGTTTAACTTCTTCCTTCCCAACCTGGATGCTTTTTATATGTTTATTTATTTTCCTGGATAATTGCTGGCTTGAATCTCCAGTACAATTTTGAATAGAAATGTTGAAAAGGCATGTCCTTGTCTTGTTTGTGATCTTCAGGGGAAAGCCGTCAACCATTCACCATTAAGTGTGATGTCAGTTGTGGATTTTTTTGTAGATTCTCTATATATGTCAATTAAGTTAAACTTTTAAATTATATTATTTAAAACTCCTGTAACCTTACTGATTTTAGTTTTCTGGCTCTATCCACTGAAAGAGGTATGCTGAAATCTCCAACAGTTGTTCTTGGATTATTTATTATTCCTTATTGGTCTGTCAGTGTTTGCTTTATATATTTGGGGGCTATGTTATTAGACATTCAAATTTTGATTTTTATATCCTGTTGAACTGACTTTTCTGAATTTGAATTATTCCTCTTTTTCTCTAGGAATACTTCAGTAAAATTTTTGTCATTCTTTTTCTTTAAAACTTTTGATACACTTATATTTTAGGCATGCCTCTTTTATTTTTTTAATTAATTCTTTTATTGGAGTATAGTTGATTTACAGTGTTGTGTTAGTATCTGCTGTACAGCAAAGTGGATTAGCCATACGTATACATATATCTACTTTCTTCTAGAGTCCCTTCCCATATAGCTCATTGCAGAGTACCGAATGGAGTTCCCTGTGCTATACAGTAGGTTCTCATTAGTTATCTTTTATATATAGTAGTGTGTGTATGTCAATCCCAATCTCCCAATTTATCCGTCCCCCCCCACCGTTCCCCCTTGGTAACCATTGTTTTCTACATCTGTGACTCAATTTCTGTTTTGTAAATAGGTTCATTTGTACCATTTTTTTAGATTCCATTTATAAGCGATATATGATATTTGTCTTTCTCTGTCTGACTTACTTCACTCAGTGTGACAATCTCTAGGTCCATCCATGTTGCTGCAAATAGGCATGCCTCTTTTAAACAGCAAAGAGTTTGTATGTGTATATGTGTGTTTTTAAAATTTAGTCTGACGGTCTTGGTCTTCAACCTCAAATATTTGGTCTAATGTTATTTAATTTAGTTAGTGATATATTTATATATAAATATACTATTTCTTATATTCTTTCTCCCCTCATTTCTCCTTCATCTTGACATTTTTTCCTTTTTGGGGGGGATTAATCAAGTATTTTTTTTTAATATTCCATTTTTACTGTTAACTTTTCATTATTTTATTATTCTTTTAATTTTTAACCTACACATTACAAATACATCCTTGACTTACTTGATTCTAATCTAAGTTAGATATTTTACCACTCTGAGCGGTGCAAGGATCTTACAACATTTTAACTCCATTTACCTCTACCCTGCTTTTGGCCTATTGTTGTTATGTATTTTAATTCCCTCTATATTTTAAACCCATAGACTAATAGTTTTGTTGTTTTGAACAGTCAGTTTATACACATATTTATCCTATTTAGTGGCTCTTTATGCCTACTTACATTACCATGAATGCAACTCAGATAATTTTTCTTCTTTCTTCTTCCTTCTTCCTATAGTATTTCTTCAATGAATCTAAACAGGTTCTCTTTGCTTCAAAATGATGTATTTCCTCTTTAATTTGAAGGATATTTTCCCTCAGTTCTAAGTTGGTAGTTCTTTTATTTCAGCATTTAAAACATATTATACCACTATTTTCTGTGTTCCATTGTATCTGGTGAGAGTGTGACTCTTAGTCATGTAGTCACATTGTTGTTCCTTTGGAGGTATATGCCATGTTCTGCCATGTTCTCCGCTTTTAAATTTTTTATTTTTCTTTTGTCGTCATAATTTAAACGATTTTATGCCTATATGTAATTATACATTTTGGATTCATGGAGCTTCTTGTTAATGTAGTTTGTGAAACTTGTAGAATTGCATCTCTTCAAATATTATAATATTACTTCTACTCCATCTTCCTTCTAGTCTTGCCAAAACTATAAATTATACGTATGATAGACCTTTTCCCATGTCTCATACGACTTACACTCTTTTCTCATTTCTTGTATTTTCTCCCTGTATTTTATGTTTTTTTCTTTTTTTAACATCTTTATTGGAGTATAATTGCTTTACAATGGTGCGTTAGTTTCTGCTTTATAACAAAGTGAATCAGCCATACACATACACACGTTCCCACCTCTCTTCCCTCTTGCGTCTCCCTCCCTCCCACCCTCCCTATCCCACCCCTCTAGGTGGCCACAAAGCACCGAGCTGATCTCCCTGTGCTATGCGGCT
>NC_041234.1:26103774-26113003 GCF_002837175.3 Physeter macrocephalus | reverse complement strand
TACATTTAGGTCTTTAATCCATTTTGAGTTTATATTTGTGTATGGTTTAGGGACAGTTCTAATTTCATTCTTTTACCTGTAGCTGTCCAGCTTTCCCAGCACCACTTATTGAAGAGGCTGTCTTTTCTTCATTTTATAATCTTGCCTCCTTTATCAAAGATAAGGTGACCATATGTGCATGGGTTTATCTCTGGGCTTTCTACCTGTTCCATTGATCTATATTTCTGTTACTGTGCCAGGACCATACTGTCTTGATTACTGTAGCTTTGTAGTATAGTCTGAAGCCAGGGAGCCTGATTCCTCCAGCTCCGTTTTTCTTTCTCAAGATTGCTTTGGATATTCGGGGTCTTTTGTGTTTCCATACAAATTGTGAATTTTTTTGTTGTAGTTCTGTGAAAAATGCCAGTGATAGTTTGATAGGGATTGCATTTATTGAATCTGTAGATTGCTTTCGGTAATATAGTCATTTTCACAATGTTGATTCTTCCAATCCGAGAACATGGTATATATCTCCATCAGTCTGTATCCTCTTTAATTTGTTTCATCAGTGTCTTATAGTTTTCTGCATACAGGTCTTTTGTCTCCTTAGGTAGGTTTATTCCCAGATATTTTATTCTTTTTGTTGCAGTGGTAAATGGGAGTGTTTCCTTAATTTTACTTTCAGATTTTTCATCATTAGTGTATAGGAATGCTAGAGATTTTTGAGCATTAATTTTGTATCCTGCTGCTTTACCAAATTCATTGATTAGCTCTAGTATTTTTCTGGTGGCATCTTTTAGGATTCTCTATGTATGGTATCATGTCATCTGCAAACAGTGACAGCTTAACTTCTTCTTTTCTGATTTGGATTCCTTTTATTTCTTTTTCTTCTCTGATTGCTGTGGGTAAAACTTCCAAAGCTATGTTGAGTAATAGTGGTGAGAGTGGGCAACCGTGTCTTGTTCCTGATCTTAGTGGAAATGGTTTCAGTTTTCACCATTGAGAATATGGCCTTTATTATGTTGAGGAAAGTTCCCTCTATGCCTGCTTTCTGGAGGGTTTTTATTATAGATGCGTGTTGAATTTTGTCGAAAAGTTTTCTCTGCATCTATTGAGATGATCATATGGTTTTACTCCTTGTTTTTGTTAATATGGTGTATCACATTGATTGATTTGTGTATATTGAAGAATCCTTGCATTCCTGGGATAAACCCCACTTGATCATGGTGTATGATCCTTTTAATGTGCTGTTGGATTCTGTTTGCTAGTATTTTGTTGAGGATTTTTGCATCTATGTTCATCAGTGATAGTGGCCTGTACTTTTCTTTCTTTGTGCCATCTTTCTCTGGTTTTGGTATCAGGGTGATGGTGGCCTCATAGAATGAGTTTGGGAGTGTTCCTCCCTCTGCTATCTTTTGGAAGAGTTTGAGAAGGATAGGTGTTAGCTCTTCTCTAAATGTTTGATAGAATTCGCCTGTGAAGCCATCTGGTCCTGGGCTTTTGTTTGTTGGAAGATTTTTAATCACAGTTTCAATTTCAGTGCTTGTGATTGGTCTGTTCATATTTTCTATTTCTTCCTGGTTCAGTCTCGGCAGCTTGTGCATTTCTAAGAATTTGTCCATTTCTGCCAGGATGTCCATTTTATTGGCATACAGCTGCTTGTAGTAATCTCTAATAATCTTTTGTATTTCTGCAGTGTCAGTTGTTACATCTCCTTTTTCATTTCTAATTCTATTGATTTGAGTCTTCTCCCTTTTATTCTTGATGAGTCTGGCTAATGGTTTATCAATTTTATTTATCTTCTCAAAGAACCAGCTTTTAGTTTTATTGATCTTTGCTACTGTTTTCTTCATTTCTTTTTCATTTATTTCTGATCTGATCTTTATGATTTCTTTCCTTCTGCTAAATTTGGGGTTCTTTTGTTCTTCTTTCTCTAATTGCTTTAGGTGCAAAGGTAGGTTGTTTATTCGAGATGTTTCCTGTTTCTTAAGGTAGGATTGTATTGCTATAAACTTCCCTCTTAGAACTGCTTTTGCTGCATCCCATAGGTTTTGGTAGCATTGTGATTGGAAAAGATACTTGATATGATTTCAATTTTCTTAAATTTACCAAGGCTTGATTTGTGACCCAAGATACTATCTATCCTGGAGAATGTTCCATGAGCACTTGGGAAGAAAGTGTATTCTGTTGTTTTTGGATGGAATGTCCTGTAAATATTAAGTCCATCTTGTTTAATGTATCATTTAAAGCTTGTGTCTCCTTATTTATTTTCATTTTGGATGATCTGTCCATCGGTGAAAGTGGGGTGTTAAAACCCCTACTATGATTGTGTTCCTGTTGATTTCCCCTTTTATGGCTGTTAACATTTGCCTTATGTATTGAGGTGCTCCTTGTTCGGTGCATAAATATTTACAATTGTTATATCTTCTTCTTGGATTGATCCCTTGATCATTATGCAGTGTCCTTCTTTGTCTCTTGTAATAGTCTTTGTTTTAAAGTCTATTTTGTGTGATATGAGAATTGCTACTCCAGCTTTCTTTTGATTTCCACTTGCAATGAATATCTTTTTCCAACCCCTCACTTTCAGTCTGTATGTGTCCCTAGGTATGAAGTGGGTCTCTTGTCATCAGCATATATACGGGTCTTGTTTTTGTATCCATTCAGCCAAACTCTGTCTTTTGGTTGGAGCATTTAATCCGTTTACATTTAAGGTAATTATCGATATGTATGTTCCTATTACCATTTTCTTAATTGTTTTGAGTTTGTTATTGTAGGTCTTTTCCTTCTCTTGTGTTTCCTGCACAGAGAAATTCCTTTAGCATTTGTTGTAAAGCTGGTTTGGTGGTGCTGAATTCTCTTAGCTTTTGCTTGTCTGTAAAGGTTTTAGTTTCTCCATCAAATCTGAATGAGATCCTCGTTGTGTAGAGTAATCTTGGTTGTAGGTTCTTCTCCTTCATCACTTTAAATATGTCCTGCCACTCCCTTCTGGCTTGCTGAGTTTCTGCTGAAACAGCAGCTGTTAACCTCATGGATATTCCCTTGTATGTTATTGTTGTTTTTCCCTTGCTGCTTTTTTTTTTAATTAAAAAAAAATTTTTTTTTACTTATTTATTTTTGGCTGCGTTGGGTCTCTGTTGCTGCACATGGGCTTTCTTTAGTTGCGGTGAGCGGGGGCTTCTCATTGCGGTGGCTTCTCTTGTTGCAGAGCAGGGGCTGTAGAGCGCAGGCTCAGTAGTTGTGGTGCAGGGCCTTAGTTGCTCCGTTGCACGTGGGATCTGCTTGGACCAGAGCTCAAAATCTTGTCTTCTGCATTGGCAGGTGAATTCTTAACCACTGTGCCACTAGGGAAGTCCCTCCCTTGCTGCTTTTAATTTTATTTCTTTGTATTTAATTTTTCATAGTTTGAGTAATATGTGTCTTGGCGTGTTTCTCCTTGCATTTATCCTGTATGGGATTCTCTGTGCTTCCTGGACTTGATTAACTATTTCCTTTCCCATATTAGGGAAGTTTTCAAGTATAATCTCTTCAAATATTTCTCAGTCCTTTTCTATTTCTCTTCTTCTTCTGGGACCCTTATAATTCGAATGTTGGTGCATTTAATGTTGTCCCAGAGGTCTCTGAGACTGTCCTCAATTCTTTTCATTCTTTTTTTTTATTCTGCTCTGCTGTAGTTATTTCCACTATTTTATCTTCCAGGTCACTTATCTTTTCTTCTGCCTCAGTTATTCTGGTATTGGTCCCTTCTAGAGGTTTTTAAATATCATTTATTGTGTTGTTCATCAAAGTTTGTTTACTCTTTAGTTCTTCTAGGTTCTTGTTACACGTTTCTTATATTTTCTCCATTCTATTTCCAGATTTTGGATCATCTTTACTATCATTATTCTGAAATCTTTTTCAGGTAGAGTGCCTATTTACTCTTCATTTGTTAGGTTTGGTGGGTTTTTGCCTTGCTCCTTCATCTATTTATTTTTGTGTTCATCATTGTTTGTTTGCTCTTTAGTTCTTCTACGTCCTTGGTAAACATTTCTTGTATTTTCTCCATTCTATTTCCAAGATTTTGGATCATCTTTACTATCATTACTCTGAATTCTCTTTCAGGTAGACTGCCTATATCCTCTTCATTTTTTTGGTCTGGTGGATTTTTGCCTTGCTCCTTCATCTGCTGTGTGTTTCTCTGTCTTCTCATTTTGCTTAACTCACTGTGTTTGGGGTCTCCTTGTTGCAGGCTGCAGGTTCGTAGTTCCCGTTGTTTTTGGTGTCTGTCCCCAGTGGCTAAGGTTGGCTCAGTGGGTTGTGTAGGCTTCCTGGTGGAAGGGACTAGTGCCTGTGTTCTGGTGGATGAGTCTGGTGGTGTGTTTTGGGGTGTCTGTGGCCTTATTATGATTTTCGGCAGCATGTGTGCTAATGGGTGGGGTTGTGTTCCTGTCTTGCTAGTTGTTTGGCATCGGGTGTCCTGCCCTGTAGCTTGCTGGTTGGTGAGTGGAGCTGGGTCTTGGCGTTGAGATGGAGATCTCTGGGAGATTTTCGCCATTTGATATTATGTGGAGCTGGGAGGTCTCTTGTGGACCAGTGTCCTGAACTTGGCTCTCCCACCTCAGTGGCACAGCCCTGACGCCTGGCTGGAGCACCAAGAGCCTGTCCTCCACACGGCTCAGAATAAAAGGAAGAAAAAAAGAAAGAAAGAAAGAAGAAGATAAAATAAAATAAAATAAAGTTATTAAAATAAAAAAATAATTATTAAAATTTTTTTTAAAAATTAATTTTAAAAAAATGGACAGACAGAACCCAAGGGCAAATGGTAAAAGCAAAGCTATACAGACAAAATCACATACTGAAGCATACACATACACTCTCACAAAGAGAGAAAAAGGGAAAAAAACCATATATATCGTTGCTCCCAAAGTCCACCTCCTCAGTTTGGGATGATTCGTTGTCTATTCAGGTATTCCACAGATGCAGGGTACATCAAGTTGATTGTGGAGATTTAATCCGCTGCTCCTCAGGCTGCTGGGAGAGATTTCCCTTTCTCTTCTTTGTTCGCACAGCTCCCGGGACTCAGCTTTGGATTTGGCCCCGCCTCTGCATGTAGGTCGCCTGAGGGCGTCTGTTCTTCTCTCAGACAGGACCGGGTTAAAGGAGCAGCTGATTCGGGGCTCTGGCTCACTCAGGCAGGCGGGGAGGGAGGGGTACAGAATGCAGGGCGAGCCTGCGTCGGCAGAGGCCAGCATGACATTGCACCAGCCTGAGTCGCGCTGTGTGTTCTCCCGGGGAAGTTGTCCCTGGATCACAGGGCCCTGGCAGTGGCGGGCTGCACAGGCTCCCGGGAGGGGCGGTGTGGATAGTGACCTGTGCTCGCACACAGGCTTCTTGGTGGCGGCAGCAGCAGCCTTAGCGTCTCATGTCCGTCTCCGGGGTCTGTGCCGATAGCCGCGGCTCACGCCCTTCTGTGAAGCTCCTTTAAGCAGCGCTCTGAATCCCCTCTCCTCGTGCACCAGGAAACAAAGAGGGAAGAAAAAGTCTCTTGCTTCTTCGGCAGCTCCAGACATTTTCCCGGACTCCCTCCCGGCTAGCTGTGGTGCACTAGCCCCCTTCAGGCTGTGTTCGCCGCCAGTCCTCTCCCTGTGATCTGACCTCCGAAGCCCGAGCCTCAGCTCCCAGTTCCCGCCCGTCCCGGCGGGTGAGCAGACAAGCCTCTCGGGCTGGTGAGTGCTGGTCGGCACCGATCCTCTGTGCGGGAATCTCTCCACTTTGCCCTCCGCACCCTGTTACTGCGCTCTCCTCCGTGGCTCCGAAGCTCCCCTCCTCTGCCACCTGCAGTCTCCGCCCACGAAGGGGCTTCTAGTGTGTGGAAACCTTTCCTCCTTCAGAGCTCCCTCCCACTGGTGCAGGTCCTGTCCCTATTCTTTTGTCTGTTTTTTCTTTTGTCTTTTTCCCTCCCCAGGTACGTGGGGGAGTTACATGCCTTTTGGGAGGTCTCAGATCTTCTGCCAGCATTCAGTAGGTGTTCTGTAGGAGTCATTCCGCATGTAGATGTATTTCTGATGTATTTATGGGGAGGAAAGTGGTCTCCACGTCTTACCCTTCCACCATCTTGTAGGTTCTCCTCTCCCTTTATTTTAATATGTATATTTTCCACCAACAAACTTACTCTTCACTATGCTATTCTTCTGTTGTGCTAATGTGCTGTTGATTATATTCAGTTAGTGTTTAATTTCATATTATTTTACTTTCTGTTTAGAATTTCCATCTGATTTTTCAAACAGACTCCAGTTCTCAGGGGAGAAATTTCTACTTTTTCATCTGTTTTCTTGAATGACTTAATCATATTTATAAAGTTTTAAAAGTCCATGTCTGATAACTCCAATTTCTGGATCATCTGTGGCTCTAATTGTCTCTTTTTCTTGATTTTTAGTCATTTTGTTCTGCTTCCTGCCATGACTTTTAATTTTTGATTGAATGTGAGGCATTGTGTATAAAAACTTATAGAGGCCCAGGATAATACTATTTTCCTCTGGAGAAAATTTAATTTTCTTCCAATAAAAGTTGGGGTTAGGGGAATCACATTGTTCTAACTGAAAATGTTCTATTTCCATTTTGCTCTTATTCTTAGGTATAGCCATTCTGAATCATTTACTAAAGTTTCATGGTGGGCCTTAAATTCTGGGTTTCATCCTCTTAGCAGTTGCTTTCTTCTTGGTTCCCCAGAATCGTTCTTCATGTGCTTTCAAATTGCTTCAAGGGAGGATAGCATGTATGATATTAATACATTGATGATCTCAATGCATTTCCCTTGTCTCTGGGATCCTGGTCCTTTGAATTCTGACTCTTAAATGCCATCAAACAACTATTTTTGTACTGTAATAACTTTTATACTTGTTCTCACAGGGAGATTTAGTCTGAGATCGGCTAATCCTTTATTTCTAGGAACAGAAATATTCCCTTCATAAATTGTGTTCTCATTATGTACTTTAGTAACTGGTGGAATATTCAAGAGGTGTTATATGACAGTAGTATTCAAATCAGGTTTTAGGATTCAGGAACAAGTAGTAGCTAGCATTGTAGGTCTCAGTGTCATCAACATGCATAAGATTTTTGAAAACTTGGAATACCTAGAGAATAAGAACTTTAGAAAGGAAAGGAAAGCAGTAAAGGAGAAAAATAAATTGTCACTAAAATAGGAATATAACTGCAGATGAACAATTTCACAGAGAAAGGTTCAAGAAGAGGGTAGCCAACTTGATCAAATTCTGGAGTTAAGGAAAAGGAGAAGTCAGAAAGGATAATTGGATTTTATCTTTATGCAGACAGTTTGGAGAACCGAGTGAGTAGTTTTAGCAAAGAGATAGGAGTAATGCTTAGATTGTGAGAGATTAAAGAAAAAGAAGGCATTAATAAAGTGGAAGAATTAGATTTTTTAAAAAAGAATTTATCAATGAAATAAAAGAGAAAGATCAGAAACTTAGTGGGATACCAAACCTTGGGAAATGCTTTTAGAGAAATGTTAAGGCTTTATGAACATGGAGGTGGAAAGACTTTAAGGACCAAGTAAAGGGGAGGTTAAAGATGCATGTAAGGACAAAGATATGTATGATAAGGATATCTAAGATGTGAAATTGAGAGTAATTTGAATGAGAAAGCTTGTAAAAGGAGATTATGGAATACTTTGTTTTCTGAGAGAAAAGGAAAGAAAAAATGACCCTGTTTTATTTCAGTTAAGGAGTAGTTGAGGTTGTATGCTGAGGGTGGGGATGAGAGTCAAGATGTGAAAAGAATGGAGTTCAAGATGGAGTGACTGTGAGGGCTGTTGGAATTATGGGGTTCAAGGGACAGTGAGGTTAAAGTACAAACTATCTATCTGGATAATCCCCTTAGCTGATTTTAGTGATAAATTTATCAGCAGCAGAGGCCTGGAAGTCCACAAACTAAAGATAAAGATAAGAAAATAATATGAAACAAGATGTGTTTCAAAAGAGAAAGGATTATCAAGCAAGAATGGAAAAAAATCCCAAAATGGAACAAGTTTTTTTGTGAGAACTTGAGGTGGCTTATCAGGGAGATATTTGGTTGGGGGCTGTGATTTTTAGTTAAGGGGCATTATAGAAAAATATAAGGATAGATTGGAATTTGATCCAAGGAGGCTCAGGAAAAGGGAATGGTAGAGAATCCTGCAAAAGGTGAGTGGAACTGAGATGAAGAGATGAAATGGATAGGAATAAAAGTAGAGGAAGAAGTGGCATTGATGGATTAAAGATGAGGAAATGGGAAGCTGAGTCGTAAGCCAGAGGAACATGTTAGGGACCAGGCAGTATTGAGGAAGCTAGAATTTTGTAATTGGGAGTTTTCAATGGATCCACATGGTCATATTAACTTTCCAATGAAAGATTTTGATTATTTCTGCACATTCTTTGAATCAAGATGTTGGCTTCTTGGAGGTTTATTGTGTCTTGTAAGGTGGTAGGCTATGGCAGTGGTACCTTTAATTTCAGGGAGATAACACTGGAAACCTTTAATTTCAACTTACTTTATTGTATCCTTCTGTTATTTTTCACATGATACTGTAGTGGAGGAAGAAACTTCCCTCTGTCATCTTAGGTTCAATGAGTAGTGCCCTATAGATTAAACTGACAAAATACAGATTAACAGGAGAAGAAAGGGCATATATATAGAGAGAGCTTCACAGAAAAGAAGTGAAAATCCAGAGGTAGGTGGACCTGGGGCCTTACATACCATTTTAACACAGTGTGAAGAAGGGAGTTTGGGCTTCTGCGATGTGGGAGGGGATAAGTTGTGGGCAGGTGACTAAGACATGTATGGTAAATAAGGGTTGTTTAGAAAGATTTGTTGTGCAGATTCAAGTCATCTCATGTGACAAGAATTGTCTCCAGGCAAGTCGGGAGAGGACAACTTAAAAAAAAATCCTTTATAAATATAAATTGCCTTTACAAAGGGAAATTTATGTGCTGGTTTTAGAGCTTTTCCTGCATCTGCTGTCCCTCAGTTGCCTTCAGCTCAAAATAATTCTTATGCCAAAGTGGCATATTTTGGGGTGGCATATTCTGGTCCCTTTCAATACAATTCAGCAACACTCTCTAGTTACATCTTTTAATATATTCTCATAGGTGGTTTTTTTTTTTTTTTTTTTTTTTTTTTTTGTGGTACGCGGGCCTCTCGCTGTTGTGGCCCCTCCCGTTGCGGAGCACAGGCTCCGAACGCGCAGGCTCAGCGGCCATGGCTCACGGGCCCAGCCGCT
>NC_041234.1:26091827-26099285 GCF_002837175.3 Physeter macrocephalus | reverse complement strand
CGGGCCTCTCGCTGTTGTGGCCCCTCCCGTTGCGGAGCACAGGCTCCGAACGCGCAGGCTCAGCGGCCATGGCTCACGGGCCCAGCCGCTCCGCGGCATGTGGGATCTTCCCGGACCGGGGCACAGAACCCGTGTCCCCTGCATCGGCAGGTGGATTCTCAACCACTGCGCCACCAGGGAAGCCCCCTCATAGGTGGTTTTGATTGCCATCAACTAACAGTTTCTGGATTTAAATTCCTCAGGAATTTTTATCCCTCTGGAGTCCATCACTAGTTCAGGGTTAGCTCTTTTCAAGGTTCAAGGAATTATGAATTTTATGGGAGAAATGTTTTCAGAGGCATGCCTGACTAACATTTCTTGTTCTGAATCCAGTCTTCTCTCTTAGGACTTTATAGTTTTGTTCATCTTACACCAAGCTGATTTATAGCTGGTGTCGAAAGCTTGGCCTCTGTGCACTGGTGCCAAATCAAATCTCAGAGACAGAGTTTTGGGTGAAGTAGAAAAGAATAGCTTTATTTCTTTGCCAGGCAAAGGGGGACACAGAGGGCTCCTGCCCTCAAAACTCTGTGTCCCAAAATGGGAGGATTTGGTGAGGAGTTTTATAGCAATGGTTCAAGGGCGGGGTTGCTGCTAAGGATTAGGGTGTGTGCAGGGCCTGCACTCCTTTAATCTGGTCTCAGATAATCTCTTGATGAGCTTCTTTGGTTCCTTTAATCTGGCCTCAGGTGGTCTTCTCTGGAATGAAGAATGCTAACTCTGTTTGTTGGGGTTTTTAGTTCTGCAGAAGAGCTCAAAGATATTGCTATTTGTATCCCTTGAGGTGGCACCAGGACCCTGCCCCAAGGCTGCGCTGTCGTTTCTTGGCTGCTCCTTGCTTGTCTTTGCATCCCCTCCTTTCCCTGATTAGCAACTGTTTGAATCTGCCCTTTGGAACTCAGGGAAGGTCATAGAGGCTGGAGTCTGTTCTGTACAAACAAGGAACAGGGGACACAGAAAGGTTTCCATTCCCAGGAGCCCTTCAGCATCCTGCTCAGTTTCATAGCGCCTGTATGCCTTTTTTAGGGAACAATTTCCGAAGTATTTGTTTTATGTCTACACTTTTCATCTGTGTATTCTTCAAATAGATGTAAGAACTCTACGTCTTTTGCCAAACATATGGTTGAGTGCTTGGTATTCACTGGCTCAATCTTGGACACAATTTATTAGTTTGGTCTCCAGTTCCCTGTTTTGTTTCTCAGCTTTTTCGGTTCCTTGCTGTAGAGTGCAAATACCACTCATGCTGAGACTCTTCTGATTTAGACTAAAACCCATAACACACGCATTTGGAAACCTGTGGCTGCTTGGGGGGGCCATATGGCAACTTACGAGAGTCCCTGTTACTGCTGCCAAGTCCCTGGTTGTTATGAAAACACAACTCCATTGTTTCCAAAGCCCTAGGAAGGGGAGAGCTAATTTTTCCTTCTTCTTTTGCAAAACAGCAGGAACTGTAAATAACAATCCTCTAGATAACACAAATAGGTAAACATTGCCAGGGTTTGTTATCTAAAGTGCCAAAAATTCTACCTTCTTATTGGGTGGTTGTTTTACTACTTACAGAGGTTCAGAATTTCTGTTGCTGATAGGGGTAGCCAGCCACAGGAGAAATTATATGGAGGAGAAAAATAGTAGTATCTTTTCTCCTAAGTAATATGGAGTAAATCTGTTGACTTTTATTGTATTTTGAATTTGGAAAAACATTTTATTCCAGACAGTACTATCCTGGTAAAAGATTTGAAACACAGCTCTGTTTTATTACCACTCATTTTAGGACAACTGCTTTAAATTCTTATATAATTTTAAAGTTTTTTAGTGAGTTGGCAGTTTTGGGGTATGTTAAACATCAAGAGCAATTCCTGAGAAAATTTTCCTCTTTATTTTAGGTATGAAGAGTACTGTACCTAATGTGTTTTTTGTTGGAAAATAATTTTCTGATATTGACAAATGTGAAACAAGTATGATTTGTGTCACTTGGCATGATTATTGTGAATTCATTGTGTATTTGGTTACTATGTGTGCAAGATAATCTCTATCTCTATCTCTATCTCTATAATATGTATAATTTTTTTCTAACAAACCACATACCTTGGGTATTTATGTCAACCTGCATTCTCTCCCCTGTGGGGAGACTTGTTAGTCAACAGGCTCTCAGAGTCAGCCTTTTTCATCCTCTAAGAACCTTCTGCATTCAAGGAGTCTGCTGGATGCTCAGGGTCATGTATGAGAACAAAGTTCACTGCCTTCTTTCCCCTAATAATTGCCCCATTTATTGGGGTCTGATTTGTATTTAACTGCACAAGTAGTATAAAAGATGTGTAAGTAAGTGCTGAGAAGCACTGATAATTAGTTTTGATTTTGAGAAAATCATAGAAAAAGTGACATGAAAAAGATTTCAACAGAGAGAAAAAAGATCCTTGGTTTGGGACTGGGCTTGGCATTTCAAGCAGAGGAGAGTGCAGGAACAAGGGTCTAGGAGCTATCTAAAGTGTTTAACTTGGTATCTGGTTATAACTTTTGTGGACATTTCAGGTTATGTTACATTGAATTGGATGTTAATAGAAGTACTGTAAAACAGCACAGCAGCTGTATTTTGTATCAGTGGGTTTTGGGGAGAGAAGACCTTAGTTCAAATGTCAGTTCTCAGTCAAGTATCCCATGAGATGTGTTTTAAAAGTTTAGCATGGAAGTACTTACATATATATGTGCATGTAGACACATGCATACACACATACCAATGATACCTTTGTTCCCAGTGAAAGAAAGGTTCATGTCTCGTCACAGAAAGAATTCAGAAACGAGACAGGGAGCTCAAGAAAGTAAAGTGAGGATTTATGTAAGCAAAAGTACACTCTCAGAGGGATAGCAGGCAAACACGTGAGTAGCTGCCCTTGAGTTTTTTATGGCAAGCCTGTTTTGTGGGGCATACAAATAAAGGGGCAGAATATTCATTGGGGAAGGAGGGGTTTGGGGGTCGTATTCCCTGATTTTCATCCCAGCTCCACCTTCCCAAGGGTAGGAGGGATTTTTGTCCTTATTTAGCCTTGATCGGAAGTGTCATGGCATTGGTGCATCATGGGTACTTCTTATCTGCAAGGCTAATTTTATTGTAACGAGAGCATAATGAGAAAAATGTTACATTCAGGTGCCGAGATTCCTATCTTTTCCCACCTTTTTTTTGGTCTGCCCCCAGGACACTTATCACCCCAAAATGTGTGGTTTCCTGTCAGTCTGGAGGTTCCTTCTTTTCTTTGTCTGCCTATGGACCCCTGCTGTTTACAAGATGTGTGTTTTCCTGCCACCCGGCCCATGGCCTTCCTTTCTCTGCTCATATCTAGCTACGTGTCTGCTCTAACATCTTTGTCCCTTTGCATGTCCATCCTGTCCTCTGCCAAGGTATGCCTGCCTTTGTAATCAGGGAAGCTGGTGAAGCAACTTACCGTTATATCATTGGGTGTAATACCACAGCTAATCACTTAAACATCTCTCATTTTGTACATCACATGCATTATCAGATTACAGTGATGTTAACCAAATTTTCAATGATATAGTAGCCTACTCTAGATTTGCTGGATGCCAGAGGTTCCTTATTAGCTGATTTAACCATCCTTTCCCATCTTGATGGTGTGAATTCAGAGAAACAACTTTACTACCTGCTCAAAATGAGAAGGGACTTATCATATCCAGCTTCCAAAATAGCCACCAATAATCTCTGCCTCCTGCTATTCACACCCTTATGTGGTACCCTCCCAACACTGTATGAAGTTTATTTGGTGTAACCAATAGAACACAGCAGAAATGATGGTATGTCACTTTCAAGATTAGGTTTTAAAGATTGGGTTCCATCTTGGATTCTTTCTCTTTCTCTCTTGGATTACGTACTCTCAAAGAAGCCAACAGCCGTGTTGTGAGGACAGGCAGTCCATCTGTGGAGAGGTCCACATGGCAAGGGACTGAGGTCTCCAGCAAAAGGTCAGTGAGGAACTGAGTCCTGCCAACAACCATGTAAGTGAGCTTGGAAGCAGATTCTCCAGGCTTGAGAGGACTGCAGCTCTGGCTGACAGCTCGACTGTAAATTCATGAGAGACTCTGAGCTACAACTACTAAGTTAAACTGCTCTTGGATTCCTGACTCACAGAAATCGTAAGATCGTAAATGTTTATTTTGTAAGCTAGTAAATTTAGAGGTAATTTGTTATGCAACAATAGATAACTAATATAAGACCCTTCTGCGTGAGAGTTTTCCCTTGTGCAGAAGCCACAGAGCAGACTCAAACAAAGTCTGTCTTTGTGAAATTGCTGGGGAAGGGGACAGCTGATCTTCTGTCACCTCAACAATGACGCATGACCTCTCAGCACAATTTTGGGCCTGTGTTTCAGATGATATAGTTACATCATCTGATCACACAATAGAAGTAGAAGAGAGAAGTTTCAGCTGCCTGACCCATCATGGCTGGAACCACATTTCTGCCTAGAACATGCAGCACCTCTGTTCTTAAATTTGATCTTTTCATTTAAAATCAGTCGATCTCTTATTTATCCAATAGGTGGTTCAGATCCTAACTTTTGCTTTCAGCAAAACTATAAAAAGCAAAAGGGAATCCTCATGGTTGGAAGTGAGGAAACAAATCACATATTAGAGCAAGACTGATCCCTTAGCAGCAGCAGGAGGATAGCAGTTGTGAGAAGAGGACTGGGCCTGTGAATGGAGATCCCCTCTGTGGGCACAAATATGGATCTAGAAATTTATTCAGTCACTCTGAGCCTTGATATCTTCTTTTGTAAAATTAGGTCAACAAGACCTGATAGAGATTCTGTGACGATTAAATGTGATACTAATTATGAAAGCATTTGTACCTATTAAATATCATTTGAAAATATTCTCTAAGGTGCAGTGCATTAACCTTAGGAGACATATCCATTCAAACAGGAGGATGCCTTAATCCACTGAGCAAATATTATCTGAGCACCTACTATGTGCCAGGCACTGTGCTTGGATGGGGATTAAAATAATGAATAAAAGAAACCTAGTCTTTGTACTCAAAGAACTTACAGCCTGGTGGAGAAGTAGTACTTAATCAAATAATCGCACAAATGATAACAAAATTCCAGCTGTGACTAGTGAGGAGGTAGAGGTACTATGAGGGCACATATGAAGGGAGATTTGACCTATTGAGGAAAGTTAAAAATGCTTCCCTGGGAAATAACACTTGAGTTGGGATCTGAAGAAGTAGGTGTTAAAGAGGGGTGGGAAATGCCTCTTAGGCTGAGGGAACAGCAGTCACAAAGACCTAGTGGGAGGGCCTGAGTGTTTTGAGTGGGAGGAACCAAAAAACCAGTGAAGCTGGAAGACAGAGAGGTATGAACCTTTTTCCTAGTTCCTGTGTCTGCTAAGGTCTGTAATTGACCTAATGGAATCACTGCACCTCAAGTACCTGATAGTGAGGGTAATCTTGTTTTAATTCCTTCTCATTACGTAACAAAAGGATAACTAAGAGAAACAATGTTTGGGGGGAATCCCTTGAAGGCTGCAAAAATTATATATTCCCTCAGTGTTTGTTTTTTTTTTTTAATTGACTTATAGTTGATTTACAATGTTGTGTTAGTTTCAGGTGTACAGCAAAGTGATTCAGTTATATATATACATATTCTTTTTCAGATTCTTTTCCCATATAGGTTATTACCTCTCAGTGGTTTTTGATTCTCTTTTTTATCTTGATGAATGAGCAAGGCCTGAGGACTGGACTGCTGTGAATTAGATCCTCAAAGATCCATTTCTTTTCTTGAGCTTTGGTGTGGAGCCATTAGTCAGTATTGAAGAGCTCTATAAGAAAGAGACCTGTGCAAATGACTAATTGGAAAGAACACCCATAGTATGTGGCAGAGGACTAATATCCTTAATATGCAAAGAAAGCCAAGAAGTCATTAAGGAAATGTGAATGTATATATATCCTAAAGGAAAAATAGGTCAAGGTCATGAACAGGTAATTTACAGAATATCAAATACAAATGGCCAATAAGCATGGGAACAAAAGTTCAAACTCAATAGTCGAAGAAAATGTAGGATGGAATCATTAATCGCCTTTGAACTCATTAAGCTTTTCAACAGTGCTAATATCCATTGTTGGTAAGTGTACAGGAAAATGAGTAGTCTCATAGATTTTTTACAAGTTTATTGAGGCATTGTGTTGGGGGTCCACAAGACCACCAGCAGTTTTGATGCTTTGCTAGAAGGACTTACAGGACTCAGCATAGAGGCATACTCATGGCTATGATTTATTATACACCAAAAGAATACACAATAAATTCACTAAAGAAAAAAAAATGCATGAGATGAAGTGCAGCGGAGACCAGAGACAAGTTTCCAAGAGTCCTCTCCTGATGGAGCCACAGGACACACTTAATTACTCCAACAACAAATTGTGATAACACATATGAAATGTCTGTCAGAGAGTAAATTAGAAAGTCAGTGGCAAAGGTTTTTATTGGGGACTGGTCACATAGGTACTCTTTGCCTGGCATGTACCCAAATTTCAGTGTCCCACAAAGAAAGAAGGTGTTTAGTGTGAACTACATTGTACATTTTAGGCACAGTGAACACTCTTAATAGTTGGGAAATGATGGGAAGCCTCCCCAAATCCAAGCTTTGAGTTATGATACAGTTTGGTTTGTCACTTTTTTCATTTTCTGCCATGTTTTCTAAAAAAGTTTATTGTTTAACTTCTTACATTCATCTTTATAAACCATTTTTGTATATAACCTAATTTTTGTGTATGGTGTGAGGTAACTGTCCAGGTTCATCACTTTGTACCTGGATACCCCATTGTCCCAATAACATTTGTTTAAAAAGCATTGTTGAAAATCAATTGACTACACAATTCTATTCCATTAATCTATGTGACTATCTTTATGCCAGTACCACATAGTCTTGATAACTGTAGTTTTATAGTAAGTTTTGAAATTAGCAATTAAAAGTACCCAAATTCTGTTATTATTTTTCAAAATTATTTTGGATATTATGGCTCTTTTGCTTTCCAAATAAATTTGAAGATCAAGTTTTAAATTTATGCAAAAAATGCCTGGTGAAATTTTTATAGGGATTTCATTGACTCTATAAATAAATTTGGGTAAAATGCCATCTTAACTACATTGTCTTCCACTCTATGAACATGGACTATCTCTCCATTTATTTAGATATTTTTAATCCCTTCACCAATGTTTTGTAATTTTCAGTGTACAATCTTGCACTTCAGGTACATTTATTCATGAATATTTTATCCTTTTAAATGTGATTGTGAAAGGAATTGCATTCTTAATTTCATTTTCAGATTGTTCATTGTTTGTATATAGAAATACAATTGATTTTTTTGTATATTGATCTTATATTCTGTTATGTCATATTTGTTCTAAGAGTTCTTGTGAAATC
>NC_041234.1:26083503-26091575 GCF_002837175.3 Physeter macrocephalus | reverse complement strand
CGGCCATGGCTCACGGGCCCAGCCGCTCCGCGGCATGTGGGATCCTCCCGGACCGGGGCACGAACCCGTGTCTCCTGCATCGGCAGGCGGACTCTCAACCACTGCGCCACCAGGGAAGCCCTTGTGAAATCTTTTATTGCTTGTGGTATCAGGATAATACTTGCCTTGTAGAATGAGTTGGGACATATTCTTTCCTCCTCTATCTTTTGCCGAATTCGTGGAGTATTTGTTTTTTAATGTTTGATAGAATTTATCAGGAAAAGCCATATGGACCTGGGCTTTGGTTTGTGGTAAGCTATTTAATTATTAATTCAATTTCTTTATATATTATAAGTATTGTAGGTATATTGAGTTTTTCTATTTGTTCTTGAGTCAGGTTTGTTAACTTTTTCTATGACTTTGACCTTTTCATCTAAGTTGTTCAATTTGTTGACATTAAAAAAATTTTTTTTAATTGGAGTAAAATAGCTTTACAATGTTGTGTTAGTTTCTGCTGTACAAGGAAGTGAATCAGCTATATGTATACCTATATCCCCTCCCTCTTGGACCTCTCCCCCCCTTCCCCCCCCACATGTAGGTCATCACAGAGCACCGAGCTGAGCTCCCTGTGCTATACAGCAGGTTCCCACTAGCTATCTACTTTACTCATGGTAGTGTATTTATGTCAAAACTGTTTATATTATTCCCTAATAATCCTTATAAGTTTTGAAGGGTCAGTGGTAATGTCCCCCCTTTCACTGATAATTTTGACATTCTGTGTCTTGTCTATTTTTCTTGGTCAATGTAGCATATGATTTGCCAATTTAGTTGATCTTTTCAAAGAACCAACTTTTGCTTTCATTTATATTCATCATTCTTCTGTTTTCTGTTTCACCGATTTCCACTCTAATCTATGTTTCATTTTTTCTGTGTAGCTTGGGCTTAGTTTTGTCTTCTTTTTCAAGATCATTAAGATGAAAGTGTAGATTATGGATTTCGGTTATTTTTTTCTTTTCTAATATAGTCACTTGAAGCTGTAAATTTCCATCTAATCACTTCTTACCATAAATTGATATATTCACTTCATTTTCTTTCACTTCAAAATAAATTCGAATTTCTTTGTAATATCTTCTTTGAAATATGGGTTATTTAGAAATGTATTATTTAATTTCCCAATACTTGTAGAGTTCCCAAATTCCCTTTTGTTTTTTTTTTTTTTTTTTTTTTTTTTTTGGCCACACTGCGGGATCTTAGTTCCCTGACCAGGGATTGAAACTGTGTCCCCTGCAGTGGAGGCATGGGGTTCTTAACCACTGGACCACCAGGGAAGACCCCCTTTTGTTTTTAATTTCCAATTTACCTCTATCATGATTGGATATTTTGTATCATTTCAATCTTTTTAAATTTATTAAGACTTTTTTTATGGCCTACTATGTGGTTCTTGTGGAGAATGTTCCATGTGTACTAGAAAATAATTTATATTGTGCTGTTGTTGGGTAGTGTTTTATAGGTGTTTGTTAGGTCAATTTGGTTGATATTGTTGTTCAAATCTTCTATTTTCTTGTTGATTTTTTCCCTAATTGTTCTATCAGTTATTGAGAGTACAGTATTGAAATCTGTAACTATTATTATTGATTGTCTATTTCTTCCTTCAATTCTGTTGGTTTTGTTTCAAGTTTTTGAGGCTCTGTTGTTAGATGCATATTATACTTATAATTGTCATAACTTCCTGCTGAATTGATTCTTTTATCATAAAATCTCCCTTTTGTTTCTAGTAATTTATTTTGTCTTAAGTATACTTTGTCTGCTTTTAACATCCAGCTCTCTTTTTGGTTATTATTATTTGCATTGTATTTATCTTCCCATCCTTTTCTTTTCAACGTATTTGTGTCTTTGAATCTAAACTATGTTTCTCATAGATACTGATAGTATACGGTTGAATCATATTTTTTTAATCTAGTATGATGACCTCTTACTTCTCTGTAAGGAGTGTTTAATCCATTTACATTTAAAGTAATTATTTATATTATATGATTAAAAATCTTTCATTTTGCCATTTTTTTAAATTTATTGAAGTATAGTTGATTTATAATATATTAGTTTCAGGTGTATAACATAGTGATTCAGTATTTTTATAAATTATACTCCAGTTAAAGTTATTACAAAATAATGGCTATAATTCCCTGTGCTGTACAATATATCTGTGTTGCTTATCTATTTTGTATATATAGTAGTTTGTATTTCTTAATCCCATACCCCTATCTTGCTCCCCTTCCCTCTCCCCACTGGTATCTACTAGTTTGTTCTCTATATCTGAGTTTGTTTCTTTTTTGTTATATTCACTAGTTTTATTTTTTAGATTCCACATATGAGTGACAACTTCACTGTCTTTCTCTGATTTATTTCACTAAGAGTAATACTCTCTAGGTCCATCAGTGTTGCTGCAAATGGCAGGATTTCATTCTTTTTTATGGCAGAGTAATATTCTATCGTATATACATACCACATCTTCTTTATCCATTTGTGTGCTGATGGACACGTGGGTTGCTTCCATATCTCGGCTATTGTAAATAATGCTGCTATGAACAATAGGGTGCATGTATCTGTTTGAACTAGTGTTTTTTTGTTTTTTTCAGATATATGTACCCAAGAGTGGAATTGCTGGACCATATGGTAGTTCTATTTCTAGTTGTTTTTTTTTTTTGCGGTACGCGGGCCTCTCCCATTGCGGAGCACAGGCTCCAGACGCGCAGGCTAAGTGGCCATTGCTCATGGGCCCAGCCGCTCCACGGCATGTGGGATCTTCCCAGACCGGGGCACGAACCCGCGTCCCCTGCATCGGCAGGCGGACTCCCAACCACTGCACCACCAGGGAAGCCCTATTTCTAGTCTTTTGAGGAACATTCATACTGTTTTCCATGGTGGCTGGAAATTATTTCTGTTTCATTATCTTTTCAGGCATTTTCTCTTTCTCTTTCAATTAAGACCAGTTCCTCTGCTTTCCCATTTTGTTTAACTTTCTCTATCTCTATGAATTTAGGTGAAACAGTTACCTATTGTGGTCTGAATGGGTGTCCTTATGTGGTAGCATCCTTACACAGACTGCTTGTTCCCATTACTTTTGGTTGGGTGGACACAAGTCACATCTTTCCTCAGAGTGTGCTATCAGCTATCACCTTGGTAAGAGGTGGGGCTGGAGATGGGTGGGCTAGGGCTGGAGCTGGGTGTGAGCCAGGGCTTCTCCTCTGCTCACTGGCCATCTCCACCCTATTGTGGGTGGTGTCATCCCAAGTTGCTGAGTCAGAAGCTCTGAGGGTCAGGTTCGAGCTGGTTCTGTTCCCTTTAAGTGTGTGCTTTCTGCTCTCCCAGCGCTGAGACCCTTGCCCCAGAGGGGAGCAGTGCTGAAGCAAGAGGGGCCTGTGTATGCTCTTGGCTCATGACAGGGTGCAGGCTGTGGTTGGTTGGCCACAGACAGAGGTCTGATTTGCCTCTGATATGATGCCTGCGCAGGTGCTAGCAATTGTGGCCCTCACCCTGCTCAGATGCAGCCTCAGGTTCAAGTCCTCTTTGTCCCTCACAGTTGATCACTACCCCCAGCCTCCACTGCCCCTGCCTTGCTGTGGAGCTGCACGCAGGGCTGGCGGTGTTTGTGTGTCTCTCATGTATAATGGGGCTTGGGCTGTGGTGGACCAGCCCCTATCGGCATTCCAGGCTGCTTCTGACATGCTTCCTGAGCACATAACAACAGTGGCCACCCCGCCCCACCCAGATGCCACCCCAAATCTGAGTCACCTCTGCATCCCACAACTGAGCTCTCTTCTTGGTCATGACAGCCCTAAGTCTAGTGTAGAGCTGTGACCTGGAGTAAGCAGGGCTGGGGCATTCACTTGGCTCAGGCTGAGGTGTGTGCCGGGGCGGTTGGGGGAAACCTGGAAGCCACTAGAGCAATCTCCAGTCTGCTCTGCCTTGGGCCAAGCCCGTGTGCATGCACGTGCTCCTCATGAGTGAAGCCCAGGCTTTCCACAGCCTTCCTGGTTGTCCCACAGGCCCTCCAACCAGCCAAGGGGGCTCGTCTTCCCTGTGTAGGGACCCAGAACTGGGGAGCCCAATAAGTGGCTCAAGTCATTTATTCTCCAGGGCCAATCTTCACCCATGTAATCTTCTTTTTCCTCTGAGTCTCCTCGCGGGGGCACAGGTCCCGACTTGATTGCTTCTCTTCCTTTCCTACCCGAATCCATGAGTATCTTTCCTACAGCCTTGATTGTACCTGAGTCCTTCTGCCAATACAGTTAGTTTTCAATGAGGATTGTTCCACATGTAGATGTATTTTTGTTGTGTTCATGGGGGGAGGTGAGTTTCATGTCCTCCTACTCATCTTGATTGATCTCTCTCTGGTCCCTGCTATTTGTTTTCTATAAGTCTTATGTCCTTTCGGTTCCTCTATTCCTCCATTATTGTTTCTTTTCTGTTAAATTGATATTTTCTAGCGTATCATTTTCATTCCTTTATTGGTTTTTCTTCCACATGTTTTTGATTAGTTGTTGCCCTGGATATTATAAATAACATCTTAATTTAAAACAATCCAGTTTTGATTAATACCAACTTAATTTCAACAATATGCAAAAACTTTGCTCCTATATAGCTTCCTTCCCTTTCCTTCCTTTTTGCTACTATTGCCATACAAATTACATCTTTATACATTATAAACCCATAAACACAGTTTTGTTATGATTGTTCTTTGCAGTTGTCTTTTAAATCAGGAGAGGGAAAGAGTGAAAAATATGTTTATACATTTTTTAAATTATTCATTTAATTATCCTAGCAGTGTTTTTTCTTTGTGTGGATCCAAATGATTATGATTATTATGTATTGGTTTCTTTTTTCTTCAGCCTGAAGAACTCCCTTCTGTATTTCTAATAGGGCAGGTGCACTGGTGACACATTTTCTGTCTTTGCTTATCTGGGGATGCTTTTATTTATCTTTCATTTTTGAAGGATAGTTTTGCTGGATGTATTGTCTTGTTTGATAGTCTTTTATTTCAGCACTTTGAATATTTTATCCCACAGTGTTTTGGCCTCCATGTTTTCTGACAAAAAATCAACTGTTAATTACTTGTAATTGAAGAGTTTTTCTCTTGCTGTTTTTTAAAATTTTCTCATTTTCTTTGACTTTTGACAGTTTTACTATAATGTTATAATTATAAATTTTTTTTTAGTTTATCCTACATGGAGTTTGTTGAGCTTATTAGATATATAGATTAATGTTTTTCATCAAATTTGAGAAGTTTTCAGCCATTGATTCTTTAAATAATTTTTTCTGCTTTCTCTCTTTTTTCTTACTCTAGAGCCCCCATTATGTGTATATATATCAGTAAGCTTAGTAATGTCATACAGGTTTCTAAGACTCTGTTCATTTTTCTTAATTCTGTTTTTCTTTCTGTTCCTCAAACTGAATAATCTTTTTTTTTTTTTTTGTGGTATGCGGGCCTTCCTCTGCTGTGGCCTCTCCCGTTGCGGAGCACAGGCTCCGGACGCGCAGGCTCGGACGCGCAGGCCCAGCGGCCATGGCTCACGGGCCCAGCCGCTCTGCGGCATGTGGGATCCTCCCATACCGGGGCGCGAACCCGGTTCCCCTGCATCGGCAGGCGACGCGCAACCACTGCGCCACCAGGGAAGCCCTGAATAATCTTAACTGACCTGTTTTCAAGTCTGTTTGTCTATTGCCAGCTCAAATCTGTTGTTAAGCCCCTCTAGTGATTTTTATACTTTAAATCTCCAGAATTTTTATTTGTTTCTTTTTTTCTTATTTCTCTTACTTTACTGATATTCTCTATTTGGTGAGACATAGTTGCCATATTTTCATTCTTTAAACCTAGTTTCCTTTAGTTCTTTTAATATTTTTAGAGTAGCTTATTTAAAGTCTTTGTCTAAGTCAAAATCTGCTCCCCTACCCCATAGACATTTTCTAGTGCTTGCTATTTTCCTTTGCGTGTGTCATAATTTCCTGGTATTTTGCACATCTCATAATTTTTCTTTAAACTGGACATTTTAGACAATTTATTGTGCTGACTTTGGAATTAGAACCTTCCATCCCCCTTTGGGTTTGTTGTTTCTGTGATTACTTTTTCTGGTTTCTGCTTGTTTACTTAGTGACTTTCCTGGACTAATTCTATGGATTTCATATTTCCTGCTATAACTGAGTTCTCTTCCCACTTAAAATTTTTTTAAAAAGACAAATATTAAGCCTAGCTTTTTATGGGTCACCTGTGGATCCGTATATTTTAGTGGTCAGTCAAGGATCAGTCATAAGACTTCCTTAATTATCCTGAGACAATAAGTCTCCCTTTGCCAGGTGGATCTCTGTGTGAAGGCATGCCTTCAAAGCTCAGGAAGTTTAAGGCAGCCTTAGCTTTCACTTTCTGATCGTATAGGGCCTCAAGTTCCACCAGAAGTGAGTGACTTGGGCCCTGTCCTTTCTCAGTTATCTCCTGGGCATAAGCACAGCGCTGAACAGGCATACAGCCTTCTAGGCCCCCAGAAATATCTTAAAGCTTTTCAAAGTCTCTTATGGTTGTCTACTTCCCCAGATCTACCTTTGACATTTTTGACCAGGTTCTTGTTTTCCCTAACTGAAATCACAGTGTTAGACAGCTGTCATGTTAATAATTCCAGCTGATTGCTATTGTTTTTAGTTACATAGGGATAGGGCTTGTTTCACATAGCTGAGTTTTGAGTCAGATCAGGTAGTAACAATACCCTTGAATTGGAGCTTGTATAGAGAGCTGTGAATATGGTCAAATATAGAATGTGCTCTGGGGATGGGCTTTTAACAGTACTCCAAAAGAGGTCACTTCCTTCCATTGGCTATAAGACTGTCAGCTTTTCATGGCTACCATGCCAATGACCTGGGGAGGGAGCATGGGAGAAGACTCAAATTAACATGCCACAGACCCCACTGTTCTTACCAAGATTCAGTACTTTTTATTGAATAAACTCTTTCAGTTTGTTCTCTGCCTTTGGTTATCTTTCAGAGTTCATAAATTGTTGCTTTGGATTCCTTTGTCAATATTTTCTTTGCTTTTATTGGGAAGCAGATTCACTAAGGTCCCCCCTCTGTCACCTTGGAAGTTGGCTCAATTTCTCACACATTTTAAAATAAGTGGAGATTTGTATTACTTTCCCACAGGGCAGATTATGAATGTGAATATAAAAAATGTTTATGCCTTTTTTCCTAGTTATTTTATTTTATTTTTTAAAATAGATCTTTATTGTAGTATAATTGCTTCATGATACTGTTAGTTTCTGTCGCACAACAAAGTGAATCAGCCATATGCATACACATGTCCCAATATCCCCTCCCTCTTGAGCCTCCCTCCCATCCTCCCTATCCCACCCCTCTACGTCATCACAAAGCACCAAGCTGATCTCCCTGTGCTATGCTGCTGTTTCCCACCAGCCAACTATTTTACGTTCAGTAGTGTATGTATGTCGATGCTGCTCTCATTTCGTCCCAGCTTCGCCCTCCCACCCCATGTCCTCAAGTCCATTTTCTGTGTCTGTCTCTTTATTACTGCCCTGCAACTAGGTTCATCAGTACCATTTTTTTTTAGATTCCATATATATATGCATTAGCATACGGTATTTGTTTTTCTCTTTCTGACTTACTTCACTCTGTATGACAGACTCCAGGTCCATCCACCTCACTACAAATAACTCAGTTTTGTTTCTTTTTATGGCTGAGTAATATTCCATTGTATATATGTGCCACATCTTCTTTATCCATTCATCTGTCGATGGACATTTAGGTTGGTTCCATGTCCTGGCTATTATAAATAGCGCTGCAATGAGCACTGGGGTACATGTCTATATGCCCAGTAGTGGGATTGCTGGGTCATATGGTAGTTCTGTTTTTAGTTTTTTAAGGAACCTGCACTGTTTTCCATGGTGGTTGTATCAATTTACATTCCCATCAGCAGTGCAAGAGGGTTTCCTTCTTACCACACCCTTTCCAGCATTTATTGTTTCTAGATTTTTTGATAATGGCCATTCTGACCGGTGTGAGGTGATACCTCATTGTAGTTTTGATTTGTATTT
>NC_041234.1:26077206-26083463 GCF_002837175.3 Physeter macrocephalus | reverse complement strand
AACTGGATTGTTTTTTTGATATTGAGCTCCATGAGCTGTTTTTATATTTTGGAGATTAATCCTTTGTCTGTTGTTTCATTTGCAAATATTTTCTCCCATTCTAAGGGTTGTCTTTTTGTCTTGGTTATGGTTTCCTTTGTTGTGCAAAAGCTTTTAAGTTTAATTGAGTCCCATTTGTTTATTTTTGTTTTTATTTCCATTACTCTAGGAGGTGGATCAAGAAAGATCTTGCTGTGGTTTATGTCAGAGTGTTTTTCCTAAGTTTTCTTCTAAGAGTTTTATAGTGCCTGGTCTTACATTTAAGTCTTTAATCCATTTGGAGTTTATTTTGTGTATGGTGTTAGGTAGTGTTCTAATTTCATTCTTTCGCATGTAGCTGTCCAGTTTTCCCAGCACCACTTATTTACGACAAAGGAGGCAAGAACATACAATGGAGAAGAGACAGCCTAGTTTATTTTTTTGAGCAGCTGATCATAAGGAAACAATCACAATTCAACAAAATGAATATGTACAGTTTTATTCATAATAGAGAAAAATATATACATATATATCCAGCCATATATGTTTGGTTAAATAAATTTTTTTTTTTTTTTTTTGCGCTACGTGGGCCTCTCACTGTTGTGGCCTCTCCTGTTGCGGAGTACAGGCTCCGGACATGCAGGCTCAGTGGCCATGGCTCACGGACCTAGCCACTCCGCGGCATGTGGGATCTTCCCGGACCGGGACATGAACCCGTGTTCCCTGCATCGGCAGGCAGACTTTCAACCACTGCGCCACCAGGGAAGCCCTGGTTAAATAAATTTTAACATAATTTCAATTACTACATAGTATTGCATATATAAATGTACCATAAAAGAATATACAGCATGGGGAACTATTCAAAGCCTACTAATAAATGACCAATGTATGAGCCCACTTTTGTAATATCATGTATTGGAAGTTATAAATTATATATTATTTATAAATATAAAATATATATTTTGTAACATATTTTTTCACTTTCATCTTCAACTTATTGTGTTTTTTAATAGTTTTTATATCCTAAAGCATCTTCAATGCCTCTTAGAGCAACAGAACAATGGGGACATGAATATATCTGTATACACACACAGATACACATACATATATGTTAAAGGTAAGCACAGCATAATTCAGAATTTTTGAGATTTTAAAATGTTTATCTATAAGTCCATCTATTCTTTATGCATTGCATCCATTCTTTATACAGTCCATTATTTCTACAACTGGTTGGCAGTTTTAGAACACAAAGCTATTTATCCTATCATGTTTCTCTGTAGGTGCAGTTTTTTCCTTTAGTCCTGTCACAGCCATTATTCTAACCATTGTTTCATACAATCCTGTTGTGGTTCGTATCTGGTCCACAAAGGCAACCTAGTCTCCTGGAAAATGCACTAGAATTGATATCGGAATTTTAGGGTTTGTGTCCAGGCTATGACAATTACTGGCCATGTAGCCTCAGGTAAGTCACTTAAACAATCTGAACCACCTCATCTGTGAAGTAGAACCATAATACCTTCCATCTTAACTAGCTAACACAGTTTTTAGAATCAGTTGAAATCAGGAGTTTGGAAAGTTTGTGTCAGACCCACATATGGTTGTAAATGGTGGCCAAAGATGTCTAGGCTAACAAAGTCTGAATTTGCCAAGCTGATCACCTTAATTCAGGGCTGCATCTGTCCAAGTAGAGTGACATTTTCTAATTTTTACAAGGTCTCCATAGGGACTAGTTGCATTTCTAGAAGATTATCTTCATAAATTGTAAAGATATTACACAGATGCATTTCTCTATATCAACAATTTTGTAGGCTAAGATCCTGAAAATGCTGATGGGTTTAACCACTTGTTTCCTTTCCTAGGAAGTCACCAATTGATTAACAGATAGCATACATTTATAAGGACTCAATTTTTACTGGAACTACACGATTATTCAGAGTAACAGTAATCATTAGCATTGAGAGTTTTGCAAAAAGCTATGCTGTAGCGTTTGCGTCAAAGCTAATATATCTGGGAATGTTTTGCTCTCATTTTCTTCCTCCCTTTCCACTGTGTCTAACACATTCTGTGAGATCAGCATGGAGAGTCTGTACTTCAACATGTGCAGCTCAACTTATTATTAGCTTGGTGTTGTGGATGCTGAGATGCATTTCCTCTTCAGGTAGTTCCCGGGAGTGTTGGTTGCTGGCAGTTCAGAGCTGAGTCTGCCTCCAGGAATTTGGTTGAAATGGCTGCCTCTTTCAAGGTTACATCCCCCTTCTCAGGGGCAGCCAGCATTCAATAACTAGGTGCTGCAGAGTACAAGGCCAATCGCTTTGCCTCAATTTGGAACATTTCTGGGGACCCATCTTTAAAGCTTTCTATGAAGCCAACTGGTCTCTGTTGCAACTACATTATAGTTCAGTTTTTCCCATACTCCCTCACATGTGTTGTTCGCAAGAGCACTCCTTTACAAACCTCCTGCACACAAATCTTTATCTCTCAGTCAGTTTCCCAGGGAATGCAACCTCAATACCTAACACAACTTTTGGAAATCCCTGAGATGAATTTTCAGTTATGGGAGCTAGTTGCCTGGTCAATAGCCATTCTTTCCTTCTTTCTTACAAACTGAACTCCAGTTTTATTTAGGCTGCCTAATGGGCCCAGCTTCTATTACAAAATATATTTGCTAGACTTCATTGCAGTCAGGGGTGCCATGTGACACAGCTCTGACCAATGAGATGTAAGCAGAAGTCACTGTATTTTTAAGGGGCTAAGTGAGCTGATACATGTATCTCTGCCCTTCAGCCTCTCTCTTCTTTCCTCAAGTGTTTTCAATGCTGGAAGGGGACATGAGGGAAAAACAAACAGATTTGGAACCTCAGCTTGTACGTCCTTCAGCTCCTGAACCAATTTCAGACATCACTTAATTTAGGACTTTCATAAATAGAGAGAAATAAACCATATCTTGTTTAATCCTTGATATTTGGATTTTGTTATATTCAGCCAAACTCAATCCCTACCTAAAACAGGTGGGGAAAATACTTTTAGGCTCTGATAGGATTCTGATGAGTCCTGAGTTGAAGTTTATACCCTAAGTTGGAGTTATAAGATGGGATCTTCTATCTTGGTTCACTCATGCATTCACAGCCTCAGATCCCTTACCTGTAGTCTGGGGAGAACATTACCTATGACACCTGATTCGTAATGCGGATTAAATGAGAGAATAGATGTAACAGTGTAAAAAAATCTAGCACAATGCCTGGCATAACATAAGTGCCCTGTTAATATTAGTTCACTTATTTTACACATATCCCCAGCCCCTTGCAGCTACCAAGTTTATTCTTATAGATTAGAGCATATCAGATGCCCTGTGGGTCTGAGTAACTCTGATAGGGTCTTCTTTCAGTCTATTTCCAACCACCTAGTATTGGGGTCAGTTCTTTGCTGATCTGTCATTTCGTGAAGCCATGCTACAGAGTGTGATACAGCAAAGGAAAAAAGAAAAATGAGAAAGTGTTGCAGTTTGGTTCCCTGGGAAGGAGACCGTGAGACAGAATTTAGCATGCAGGATGTTTATTCAGAAGTGCCTTTAGATTCAACCCCCGTGGAATGGAGAGGAAGGAAGCAAGATTGGGCAAAGGGAGAAGTCCAGCTGTGATGTAGGCCCAGTGACAGCGTCTACTGGCCCTACAGAGAGTGCTGGAGCAAGCCCAAATTGGGCTGAGATGGCCAGCCATTTATACTATCACATGGATCAGACGTTGTGTGTAGACTACCCAGGGAAGGGGCGTGACCTTGGCAAGGCTGCTCTTTGCTGCTGAGGGAGACCCTGAGGAGGCTGATAGCTGGAGGCTGGCTATCCACAGCAGTCCCAACAGCTGGAGCAACACGTCCTTCATTGACGAGGGATCTGGTTAGAGGCTCATCTCAGTGTCCACTATAGATGAGAAGAAGAAACACAGTTAACAGGAAATCACAGTGCTGAAACTTAAGTATAAACTAACAAAATATTTTCTGATGCATCACAGGCAATAGCAGTTTTAGTTCCAGGATACAGGAATTTTCAATACTGTTCTTTGAAAAGAAATGACTAGAAATTAAGCTTAATTTACACCACTCCTTTTCTCATCTTCAAAAACTTACAATCTTGGTCTTGCTTCCTTGACACATAAGAACTAGGTTGTGCCCACGGCATTGGAGACAAAAGATCTGGGATACAATCTGTGAACGTTTTCAGTGTTTTGAAATGAACTGTATTGTTAGTGAAGCCAAAATAATTATTGCTTTTATTGGTCTAAGATTAGTCCACACATAATTAATACTTATGGCACTTAATCACTGAAAAAGCAGTTTACATACATTACCTCACCTAATCCATACAGCTATGTTAGAAGGTTGGAATTGTCACCCTCATTTTCTTTATTTCATTTGGCTTTGTAGAGTTCTTTACCAAATTCCTCAGTTACTTAGAGGAAAAATAAAAGTAAACAAGCAAACACAATAATAAAAAAGGAGGGGGTTTATATTTCACAATTTATGTAGGTGATTTCACAAGTTTTAAAAAATGGTATTTCTAACATTTTCAATCTTCTCCTTCTCTGGGATATTGCTGAGAATGTAGAAGGAACGTTAGGGAGAGAGGTCACTATCTTTACCTTACCTTCTACATTATATATATGTGTGTGTGTATATATATATATATATAAAATCTCAAAAGAAAGCGAGAGAGGAAATTTTCCAGATGAGAAAATTTAAATTCAGACACATTAAGTACCTTTACCAAGGTCATTACTTGGTGGAATATTGACTAGAACCTACGTTTTCGGCCACGCCGTGCATCTTGCGCAATCTTAGTTCACCAATCAGGGATCGAACCCAGGGCCCAGGCAGTGAGAGCACCGAATCCTAACCACTGGACTGCCAGGGAATTCCCGAGAACCTAGGTGTTTTTGCTCTGAGGCTAGTAGTTTCTCTGTTGTGCTGCCTACCTCATGATTGCTCCTCCATATGTCCTTTACTACTTTTTTTTTTGAATTTTATTTTACTTATTTTTTATACAGCAGGTTCTTATTCGTTATCTGTTTTATACATATTAACGTATATATGTCAATCCCAATCTCGCAATTCATCCCACCCCCCCCACCACCACTTTCCCCCCTTGGTGTCCATACATTTGTTCTCTACATCTGTGTCTCTAGTTCTGCCTTGCAGACCAGTTCATGTGTACGATTTTTCTAGGTTCCACATATATGCGTTAATATACGATATTTACCTTTCTCTTTCTGACTTACTTCACTCTATATGACAGTCTCTAGATAAATCCACATCTCTGCAAATGACCCAATTTCGTTCCTTTTTATGGCTGAGTAATATTCCATTGTATATATGTACCACATCTTCTTTATCCATTCATCTGTCTATGGGCATTTAGATTGCGTCCATGACCTGGCTATTGTAAATAGTGCTGCAATGAACATTGGGGTACATGTATCTTTTTGAATTATGGTTTTCTCAGGGTATAGGCCCAGTAGTGGGATTGCTGGGTCATGTGGTAATTCTATTTTTAGTCTTTTAAGGAACCTCCATACTGTTCTCCATAGTGGCTGTATCAATTTACATTCCCACCAACAGTGCAAGAGGGTTCCCTTTTCTCCACACCCTCTCCAGCATTTGTCATTTGTAGATTTTCTGATGATGCCCATTCTAACTGGTGTGAGGTGATACCTCATTGTTTTTTTAATATTGAGCTGCATGAGCTGTTTATATATTTTGGAGATTAACCCTTTGTCCATTGATTCATTTGCAAATATTTTCTCCCATTCTGAAGGTTGTCTTTTCGTCTTGTTTGTAGTATCCTTTGCTTTGCAAAAGCTTTTAAGTTTCATTAGGTCCCTTTGTTTATTTTTGTTTTTATTTCCATTACTCTAGGAGGTGGATCAAAAAAGATCTTGCTGTCATTTATGTCAAAAAGTGTTCTGCCTTTGTTTTCCTCTAAGAGTTTTATAGTGTCCAGATATACATTTAGGTCTCTAATCCAGTTTGAGATTATTTTTGTGTATGGTGTTAGGGAGTGTTCTAATTTCATTCTTTTACATGTAGCTATCCAGTTTTTCCAGCACCACTTATCGAAGAGACTGTCTTTTCTTCATTGTATATCCTTGCCTCCTTTGTCATAGATTAGTTGACAGTAGGTGTGTGGGTTTATCTCTAGGCTTTCTATCCTGTTCCATTGATCTATATTTCTGTTTTTGTGCCAGTAC
>NC_041234.1:26047524-26077196 GCF_002837175.3 Physeter macrocephalus | reverse complement strand
GTTTTTTTCCCTCAAGACTGCTTTGGCTATTCAGGGTCTTTTGTGTCTCCATACAAATTTTAAGATTTTTTGTTCTAGTTCTGTAAAAAATGCCATTGGTAATTTGATAGGGATTGCATTGAAGCTGTAGATTGCTTTGGGTAGTATAGTCATCTTCACAATATTGATTCTTCCAATCCAGGAATATGGTATATCTCTCCATCTGTTGGTGTCATCTTTGATTTCTTTCATCAGTGACTTATAGTTTTCTGAGTACAGGTCTTTTACCTCCTTAGGTAGGTTTATTCCTAGGTATTTTATTCTTTTCGTTGCAATGGTGAATGGGATTGTTTTCTTAATTTCTCTTTTTCATCTTTTGTTGTTAGTGTATAGCAATGCAGGAGATTTCTGTGCATTAATTGTGTATCCTGCAACTTTACTAAATTCATTGATTAGCTCTAGTAGTTTTCTGGTGGCATCTTTAGGATTCTCTGTGTATAGTGTTATGTCATCTGCAAACAGTGACAGTTTTACTTCTTCTTTTCCTATTTGTATTCCTTTTATTTCTTTTTCTGCTCTGATTGTTGTGGCTAGGACTTCCAAAACTATGTTGAATAATAGTGGTGAGAGTGGACATCCTTATCTTGTTCCTGATCTTAGAGGAAATGCTTTCAGTCTTTTAATGTGTTGTTGGATTCTGTTTGCTAGTAGTTTGTTGAGGATTTTTGCATATATATTCATCAGTGATATTGGTCTGTAATTTTCTTTTTTTGTACTATCTTTGTCTGGTTTTGGTATCAGGGTGATGGTGGCCTTGTAAAATGAGTTTGGGAGTGTTCCTTACTCTGCAATTTTTTTGAAGAGTTTGAGAATGATGGGTGTTAACTCTCCTCTAAATGTTTGATAGAATTCACCTGTGAAGCCATCTGGTCCTGGACTTTTGTTTGTTGGAAGATTTTAAATTACGGTTTCAATTGCATTACTTGTGATTGGTCTGTTCATGTTTTCTATTTCTTCCTGGTTCAGTCTTGGAAGGTTATACCTTTCTAAGAATTTGTCCATTTCTCCCAGATTGTCCATTTTATTGGCATAGAGTTGCTTGTAGTAGTCTCTTTTGATGCTTTGTATTATTGAGGTATCTGTTGTCACTTCTCCTTTTTCATTTCTAATTTTATTGATTTGAGCCCTCTCTGTCTTTTTCTAGATGAGTCTGGCTAAAGGTTTATCAATTTTGTTTATCTTCTCAAAGAACCAGCTTTTAGTTTTACTGATCTTTGCGTTGTTCTTCCTACTCTAATTGCTTTAGGTGTAAGATTACTTTGTTTATTTGAGATGTTTCTTGTTTTCTGAGGTAGGCTTGTATTTATATAAACTTCCCTCTTAGAACTGCTTTTGCTGCATCCCATAGGTTTTGGATCATCATGTTTTCATTTTCATTTGTCTCTAGGTATTTTTTGATTTCTCTTTGTTTTCTTCAGTGATCTCTTGGTTATTTAGTAATGTATTCTTTAGCCTCCCTGTGTTTGTGTTTTTTACATTTTTTCCCTGTAATTGATTTCTGATCTCATAGTGTTGTGGTTGGAAAAGATGCTTGATATGATTCCAATTTTCTTAAATTTCCTGAGGCTTGATTTGTGACCCAAGATGTGATCTATCCTGGAGAATGTTCTGTGTGCACTTGAGAAGAAAGTGTAATCTGCTGTTTTGGGTTGGATGTCCTTTAAGTATCAATGAATCTTCTTCTTGGATTGCTCCCTTGATCATTATGTAGTGTCCTTCCTTGTCTCTTGTAACATTCTTTATTTTAAAGTCTATTTTATGTGATATGAGTATTGCTACTCCAGCTTTCTTTTGATTTCCGTTTGCATGGAATATCTTTTTCCATCCCCTCACTTTCAATCTGTATGTGTCCCTAGGTCTGAAGTGGGTCTCTTGTAGGCGGCATATATAGGGGTCTTGTTTTTGTATCCATTCAGCGAGCCTGTGTCTTTTGTTTGGAGCATTTAATCCATTCACGTTTAAGGTAATTATCAATATGCATGTTCCTTTTACCATTTTCTTAGTTGTAATGGGTTTGGTTTTGTAGGTCCTTTTCTTCTCTTTTGTTTCCCACTTTGAGAAGTTCCTTTAGCATTTGTTGTAGAGCTGGTTTGGTGGTGCTGAATTCTCTTAGTTTTTGCTTGTCTGTAAAGGTTTTAATTTCTCCGTCGCATCTGAATGAGATCCTTGCTGGGTAGAGTAATCTTGGTTGTACGTTCTTCCCTTTCATCACTTTAAATATATTGTGCCACTCCCTCTGGCTTGTAGAGTTTCTGCTGAGAAATCAGCAGAAACTGATAACCTTATGGTTAACCTTATTGTTAACCTTATGGGAGTTCCCTTGTATGTTATTTGTCATTTTTCCCTTGCTGCTTTCAGTAATTTTTCTCTGTCTTTAATTTTTGTCAATTTGATTGCTATGTGTCTCGGTGTGTTTCTCCTTGGGTTTATCCTGCCTGGGACTCTCTGTGCTTCTTGGACTTGGGTGGCTATTTCCTTTCCCATGTTAGGGAAGTTTTCGACTATAAGCTCTTCAAATATTTTCTCGGGTCCTTTCTCTCTCTCTTCTCCTTCTGGGACCCCTATAATGCGAATGTTGTTGCGTTTAATGTTCTCACAAAGGTCTCTTAGGCTGTCTTCATTTCTGTTCATCCTTTTTTCTTTATTCTGTTCCATGGCAGTGAATTCCACCATTCTGTCTTCCAGGTCACTTATCCATTCTTCTGCCTTAGTTTTTCTGCTATTGATTCCTTCTAGTGTACTTTTCATTTCAGTTTTTGTATTGTTCATCTCTGTTCTTTAATTCTTCTAGTTGTTTGTTGTTTAATTCTTCTAGGTCTTTGTTAAACATTTCTTGCATCTTCTTGATCTTTGCCTCCATTCTTTTACTGATGTCCTGGATCATCTTCACTATTATTATTCTGAATTCTTTTTCTGGAAGATTGCCCATCTCCACTTCATTTAGTTGTCTTTCTGGGGTTTTATCTTGTTCCTTCATCTGGTACAAAGTCCTCTGCCTTTTCATTTTGTCTATCTTTCTGTGAATGTGGTTTTCCTTCCACAGGCTTCAGAATTGTAGTTCTTCTTGCTTCTGCTGTCTCTACTCTTTTGTATCTTATTCAGTATCTGTTCTCAGACATCATTGGGTACATCACACCATCATCAATGCCCTCTTTGGTAGATAATCCAGCAAATATATTCAAGAATCCTAAAATATAAAAGCAAACGGCATATATTTACCTACTTTGGCCCATAGATGCTGGGTTGTGAAGGTAGAGGTGCGAATGAGACACATATTCAACCATTAGTTAAGCTTCACTTGTTGAGATCAGGCTTTGGGTTGTTGCCAAACATCTTTCTTGTCAAGCGCACTTCTCTCTGATTCTCTATCACTCTCTGTCTGTCTGTCTGTTTCTTTATTTCTCTCTCTTTTTTTCTGTCTTTTTTTTTTTTTTGCGGTACACGGGCCTCTCACTGTTGTGGCCTCTCCTGTTGTGGAGCACAGGCTCTGGATGCGCAGGCTCAGCGGCCATGGCTCACGGGACCAGCCGCTCCGTGGCATGTGGGATCCTCCCAGACCGGGGCACGAACCCGTGTCCCCTGCATCGGCAGGTGGACTCTCAACCAGTGCGCCACCAGGGAAGCCCTCGGACTGTCTTTGACTCTCCATTCCTGTCTCTTTCCCTGTCTCTCTGTCACCCAGTGTGTATCTGTTTTTCATTTTCCTCCCTTTGACTGTGTTTCTTTTCTCTCCTCCCCTTTCATCTCCTCCTCTCTTCCTCTCCCTTCCCCCCACCTCTCCTTCTCCTCCTCCCTCCTCCCTCTCCCCACCTCTCTCTCTCTTTCTCTTTTATCTCTATGTGTGGCCTCTTCCTCTCTGTCTCTGTTTCAGCTTCTCTCTATGTGTGTCTGTGGGTGTTTCTTGTATGTCTGTCTCTTGCTCTTTTTTTCTCTGGCATACACAGAGGTTCACTAGGAACTATTTTGCTTCTTGAGAGATCTTCAGGTCTTCTAAATTAAGCCATTCTGTTAAAAGATTTTCTCATAATAAGCATAAGCAGAAGACAACTGATTAAACAGTAGATGAATATTTAATGATAAATCCCTGAATACTTAGTTTTATATAGCCCATTATGTTTTTGGAGCCTTTAAAACTCATTAGTTAATTCCTGCTGCATTTCTGTCAGATGAGCTTCTGCTTTAACCCTCCCCAGAGAAGACAGATATATAACTGAGGCCTCTGAATCCTCCACTCTGCACTGGGTGGCCCTGACAACTTTCTTCACCTCCAGGCTTTAGAGCAGAGGTCAGTAAACTATAGCCCATGGGCCAAATCCTGCCTGCTGCTTGCTTTTGTATGAGTTAAGAGCTAAGAAAGCTGTTTACTTTTTTTTTTTTTTTTTTTTTTTTTGTGATACGCGGGCCTCTCACTGTTGTGGCCTCTCCCGTTGCGGAGCACAGGCCCCGGTCGCGCAGGCTCAGTGGCCATGCCTCATGGGCCCAGCCGCTCCGTGGCATGTGGGATCTTCCTGGACCAGGGCACGAACCCGTGTCCCCTGCATCGGCAGGCAGATTCTCAACCACTGCGCCACCAGGGAAGCCCCTGTTTACATTTTTAAATGGTTTTAAGGAAAGGAGAAATGTAATGTGTGGCAAAGACCTGCAAAGCCTAAACAGCTGTTTACAGAATAAGCTTGCTGACTTCTTAGAGAATTTTGCATGGTAGTAGCCACACCAGTGATTTCTCCAGGACGTTAGAAGCATCAACAACTGTTCCCACACTCCCTGCACTCAGCTTCCCAAGAAACAGAGCCTCAGGCTGAGATGCTTGTGCAAGTGTTTTAGTGAGGAAGTATTCCCCGATGAAACCTATAATGAAGTAAGGCAATCAAGACAGGGTGCAAGAGGCTGGGCAAAGACATGGGTTCAGTGGAAGTCTAGGCTTAGCCTGATTCACACGGAAAGGAGCTCTGTAATGTGAAGAATACCACAAAATTGTCCCACCTTGAGTCAAGGAGGCTGAGCTTTAATTCCCCAATATTAGTAAGTCAGTAGTAATGACCCAACTCCCAGGAAAGGGGTCTGTGTAACCTCCTAGTCCTCTGTGTACAAAGCAGTCCCTGTTAACCTAGCACAGTTCTCTAGAGATGGGTGAGTCATGAGCTATTAGCAGGTAACACTAATAGTAGCTGGAGAATGGACACAATGGCCCAATGAAGGGGATCTGGGCAGGGTACCAACAGTAACTGCTACACAAATGACAATGGGGATGGGAGGCTACTGTAACCTTATACTCCCTGTTGGCAGGTTAACACCTGTGTTGCACACCATAGTGGTCCTTGACTCTACGGGGCTGCCTGGGATGGGCTCCAACATCCTATTCACCAATACGTAGTCATGCCCAAGAGGGGAGTATCAGCCTTTTGAATGTGTGAGAAGCCTGATCTGCCTTCTAGATTAGGGGATGAAGAATGATGGAATGTCTGAGCTGGACAGGCTTCAAAGATCATCAGAACCTAAACCCTCATTTTAAAGAGGAAAGATTTCACAAGGTCCCACAGCTGGCAAGCAACTGAGTTAGCAACTGCATCCCTTTTTTCTAACTTATAGTACAGGGTGGTTTTCACCATTTCACAATGCATCTCTGGGCTCTATACCTAACATCATATCATGGTTAGTGCTTCTACCTTTAAGGAAAGGTGAGAAAAATTAGCAGTTAATTTTCTCTGCCATTTAATCCATTAACCACTATTTCTATGACATGTAAAGTTATTCTCCAAATTGCTAACTAGTATGTTTTAAATACACTTAAAAATTTTATTTTAGAGAGGTTTTAGACTTACAGAATTATTGTAAAGATAGTACAGAGAGTTCCTATATGCTCTACATTATTTCCCGTTACTAACGTCTGGTATTAGTATAGTATTAATATACTTATTTCTATATTTAAACATCTAAATCTTTATTAAGCTAAAATTGGTTCATACTGATGTCTCTAACTCTAATCCATTACCTCAGGGATCATTCGAGCTTCCTTTCCTGTAATCTCCTGCTCCAACAGTGAGATCTGGCTTCTACTATCTGCCATCCATTTAATTAATTGTTCAATTCCAGCATGTATGGATATTGTTTTCAGAATTGGTAACTCATACGCTGATGGGAAACAATTTTATCAACTAGAGCACAGTAGTTAAATATAGGTCCTTTTGCTTTTAGTCTTATAAACTTCACTCATTTCCAAAGTAACTTAGGTCAGCACCTTTTCACCCACTACCTTCATTCAGTGAGGCTATCTCAGACTTTTGTAATACATTTAGAGTCTTTGGTCACATTCTACATTCCATCCTGGGACCTCTCAACCTCCTAAATGATTTTTAAAATTTGCACATATTAATGTTTACTCTTTGTTCTATAACATTCCATGGGTTTTGACAAATGCTTAATGTCTTATTTTCACCATCATGGTATCATATTCTGGAATAGGAAAAATTATGGAGACAGTAAAAACATCAAGGGTTTCCAGAGACTTGGGGCAAGGATATGAGGATTGAATAGGTGAAGCACAATGTTTTTCTAGAATGAGTGAGGAAGTGTTCTTTCTGTTTCTATTTTCTGGAAGAGATTATGAAACATTGTTATCATTTCCTCTTTAAATATATGGTGCATTTCACCAGTGAAATAACCTGAGTCTGATGCTTTTTGGGGAAATTTATTAATTCAATTTCACTAATAAATATAGAGCTATTTAAGTTAACTATTTCTCCTTTTATAAGTTTTGGTCATTTATAAGGAATTGGTCCATTTCATCTAGTTATCAGACTTGTAGGCTTAGAATTGTTCTTAGTATTTCTTTATTATCCTTTTAATGTCCATGTAATTAATAGCGATGAACTCTTTCATTTCTGATATTGGTAATTTGGGTCTTCTCTCTTTTTTTCTTGGTTAACCTGTCTATGGGTTTATCAATTTTATTGATTTTTTGGTTTCACTAATTTTCTCTACTGTGTTCTTGTTTTCAATTTCACAGATTTCCACTCTTTTTTTGTTGAAGTATAGCTGATTTACAATATTGTATTATTTTCAGGTGTACAGCAAAGTGATTCAGTTTTATATATATATATATATATATATATACTTTTTCCAGATTATTTTCCATCATAGGTTATTATAAGATATTGAATATTGTTCCCTGTGTTTTACAGTAAATCCTTGTTGCTTATCTGTTTTATATATAGTAGTGTGTATCTGTTAATCCCATACCCCTAAATTATGCCCCCAACTCCCTTTCCCCTTTGGTAACCATAAGTTTGTTTTCTATGTCTGTGAATCTGTTTCTGCTTTGTAAATAGATTCATTTGTATTATTTTTTAGATTCCACATATAAGTGATATCATATAATATTTGTCTTTCTCTGTCTGACTTCACTTAGTATGATAATCTCTAGGTCCATCCATGTTGCTGCAAATGGTAATATTTCATTCTTTTTTATGGCTGATCTACTCTAATTTTTATTATTTTTTTCCTACTACTTGCTTTTGGCTTAAATTGCTCTTCTTTCTCTTGTTTCCTAAAGGTTAAGCTTACCTTATTGATATTAGATCTTTCTTCTTTTCCTAATATATGTATTGAATGTTAAAATTTTCCCTCTGCTTTCACTGCATGTCACAAATTTTGATGTTATATTTTCATTTTTATTTAATTCAATATATTTTTACATTATGTTCTTGAGACTTCTTCTTTGACCCATCTGTTATTGCAGATGTGTTACTTAATCTCCAAATATTTGGGGATTTTTCAGGTGTCTTCTGTTGATTTCTCTTTTAAATTTTGTTGGCTTTGAGAACATACTTTGTAGGATTTGTACTCTTTTAAATTTGTTAAGGTTTATCTTATGGTCCAGAATGTGATCTATCTTGGGGAATAGTCCATGCAAGCTTGAGAAGAATATATGAATATACTGATGTTGGAGTGTTCTATTAATGTCAATTAGATCAAATTGATTGATATTGCTGTTCAGTTCAACTATATCCTAATTGATTTTCTTCCTGCTTGACCTATCAATTACTGACAGAGATATTGAAGTCTCCAACTATTATACTGAATTTGTCTATTTCTCCGTTCACTTTAATCAGTTTTGGCCTCATGTATTTTGGTGTTCTGTCACTAAGTTCATACATGTTTAGGATTGTTATGTCTTTTGGAGAATTGTCTCCTTTGTTATTGTGCAGTACCTCTCTTTATCCCTGATAAATTTCCTTGCTCTGAAGTCTATTTTGTCTCAAATTAATATAGCTACTCCAGCTTTCTTTGGTTAGTGTTAGCATAGTGTATTTTCTTTCTTCACTTGTAAACTAGCAGAGTCTTAATATTTAAAGTAGATTTTGTGTACAGTTTTCCCTTCCAAGAAAAGTCATTGATTTTCAGTGTGCCCAGTTTTTTTCTTGTTGTAAGGACTGGAGTGATGATTTCCAAGTTTTTTATATGTCAGAGATGAAACCACAAGTCCTGCTAATCTTTTAAAAATCAACATCTTCTTGCTTTCTTCCTTCTCTCCAGCCAGTATGAAAATCCTTCCCTACTTTTCTTGCAACCTCTTTCAGAGGACTTCCTCAGCAGAGCTCTTTGACCTCTGAGAACATTGTTTTCTCCTTTATGTCACAGCCATCTGACTCTTAAAATTCACAAAGGGCTGTACAACCTCACTTTCTACCTAGAAATCCTGCTATTTCTCATACCTAGTCCCAACAATGAAGTCAGCTTTGTTCATGCCTTTGTGAAACATTCATATGTACTTTCTTGTAGAGATTCCACTGTTTTCTTCCATTTTGGTTTCCTTTGGAAATCCTCCAGAATATGTCAAGTTGTATGAATCACAACAGAGAACCTAATTTAAATTCTTTCTCATGAGGTCCTGAAGTCCATGAAAAGTGAGGATTAAGGAGTGTGGTAGCTGAGTATCTGATTTAAATGTTCCCAACAGTCAGGATATGATGGCTTGCACAGATCACAGTAGATAACAGTATAGATTTTTGCATAGCCAGAAGTATGGGCGGACCAGTCCAGAGTTGGGAAGGCCAGGGTTGGACAACATCTCATGAACACAGGTTTAAAAAAATATCTTTCTACTCTGTCAAATCTACTCTCTGTTAGATTTTTGCATCCTGATCTCAAGATGGCTTCCCCATCTGCATCTCTCTCTTTTATCAGGAAAGAAAAAGAAATGTCTCTATAAGCTCTTTGTATCAGTTTATATCACATGGGTACCCCTAGTGGAAGAGAGACTGGGAAAGTGAGTGTTTCACTTTTGCAGCCTCTCTAGGAAATGTGCTAGAAAGGAGTGGAGAGTGAGTGTTAAGTCATGCATGGTGGCAGCTTCTGTTGACTGGTTCACCCAAGTTTCAGAAACAGTATGCTCTCTCATTGTAGCCTTACTGCAACTCTATGACATAGAAAAGGTTGGTGGACAGTCTGATGTGGATTGAAGGGCAGGTGTTCTGACTGATATCATTATTTTTCTTCCTTTTCATCTTTTAAGACCTATTTCACAATTCTACTCCTCCATGAAACTGGGCCACTCTGGTATCTTTTCATAAGGAAACTCTTATTTTCTAGATCACTCATATGTGTGTCAGTTTAGGTTCTCTGATAAGCAGATGGTTAGACAGAGTTAGAAGTGTAAGTGGTTTATTGGGGGATAATGCCAATGAGAGATAAAAGGGCATGAAGCAGAATTGGCCAGGAAGAGCTTCAAGACAATGAAGCAGATCTGACAAAGTTTTGGCCAATCCAATAAGGAGCTCTTGAGAAAAGATTGCCCATTGGTGGAATCTCGTGTTAGGCAGAGATGGCCAGTTCCTACTATCCCCACCGTGATCATTTGTTGGCTGAGAGATGCCTGGGAAAACAGTGAATTTGATTTAAATGCTGCAGTGAATCCTGAAGGTCCTATAGATAGAGTCTGTCAGCTTACTGCTCCTTTCACAGCTGAAGGCAAGCTCTTTCTTGAAGGGAGAGCTGGAAGGTGCACCTCCATGACTAACACTGAATGATTTTTCAGTCATGTTTGTTAATTATCAAACTGTCCACAAGCTCTTGTTGAGTCCATACTATGTAGAAACTGATCTGCTAGGCTCTTTGATGATTCAAGGAAGTGTAAGGCACTTGCTGTGTTGGTTATCTTTTGTTTTCCCCTCTAGATTCATTCTCACCCTTCTCCACCTTGCTCCGTGCTCCTGGAGACTATATGGAGTGTACCACAGGGCTCCATTGCCCTCCGGTTTCCAATTGGATCTGACCAATGGAGAGACTCGGCAACAGATTAAAGGGAGGGAGAAGAATGAGGAGGAAACTTTCCCCGTAGACTCTCCTTTTTGAGTCATCTTGGGTTGGCTGTGTCCCTTGGCCAAAAGTTACTGTTCTTAAGATTCTTCTGTGCAATTTTCTCTCCTTCCAGGTTCCAATAATCTCTCTCTCTTTACCTCTTCATCCCTTCAGGCATAGGGGTAGAAATAGTAAAACTCTGTAACAGTGCAAATAGGTTCCTGCACTATTCCTTGTGGTTTTCCTACATCCTGTCCAAACCTTTGTTATCTGACCCTTTGTAAATCAAATCTCCTCAAATTATCTTAATTGGAGTGTGCCATCTGTTTTCAGTTGGGACCCTGACTCATGCACTTGCTTTTTCTTTTTATATGCGTATGCCACTTCTAGCTAATTAGTTTGATATAAGCAGCTTGAGGCAGAAGCTTACACTGGATTCTTAATAAACATCTTTTAACCAACATAGTTCCTCTTCTGAATGCTTGTTTATTTCTCCACTTATCCATTCAGTTCAACAAAGATGTATCTAGTGCCTACTGTGTGCCTTGTGCTATATTAGATATTGTACACAGAGATTTGGTCCAGCTCTCAAAGAGCAGCCTAGAACACAGGCACAAACTGCAAAGTATAGTCAAATGACGAGGGAGCTGAGATTAAAGATACCCAGTTAACTATGAATGCCTGGAGGAGAGTGATCATTTTTAACATGGGAAGTCAGGAGAGGATTTGCTGAAAAAGTGACAGCTGAAATGAGTTTTGAGAGAGGTATCACCAGGTAGACAAGATTTTTTAAAAAAAGGGTATGGTCAGAGGATCAGGTTCCGTGTAGCTAAATAATGGGATGAAGAGAAGGACAAACGTGAGAAAGCTTGCAGAAGCTGGGTAACAAAAGGTGCTACTTTCCATGCTAAGGATCTCATACGTTATTCTGTAGACAGTGGGGAGCTACTGTAGGGGAGTGAGAATGGCCAGATGTACATTTTAGAAAGTTGGTCTGATGGTATCCAGGAGAGCGAATTAGAAAAAAGTGAGACTCACAGTGAGGTCAGTTTAACAGCTATTACCATAGCTCAGGTGAGAAGGGAATAGTAATAATAATATTGAGAGAGATGCAGACTGATTTGGCAATGTCACTTGAGTCATCAGGGAAACAGGAAGGTGCTACTTTAGGAAGCAACTGTAATTCCTAAATGGCATTTGAATACCAGGAGCAGTATAAGCTGATTTTCAATTGTCTATAATAGTATGGAAGTAAATACTCTGCCCTAATGGAGACTGAACAACGATGTGTTAGTGTTTATTATTACTTTAAAATGGGAAGAATGAGTTACCTCTGCTTCGACTCCTGTGTAGTTGTGTAGTGAAACCATCTTTTTAATTAATTTATTTATTTTAAGAATATCCTACAGGAGAAGAAACTTCATGGAAATGATATGTAAATAGGCTATTACTTTGTGACTTTGCCTATTTCCACTTTCCATCACATGTGGTTGCAAATTTGTCTCTACCAAGGAATAGCCTTTTCTTTTTTATTACTGGTAACTTAGTTTTTTTTTCTCTTTATAAAAACAAAGAGTTAATGTAGCCTGGGGAAAAGAAATTTAAAGCAATGGTACTTCCTGTGAAAAAGTACTGCATTTAAAAGCCTAGAATTTTAAACAACACTATGTTGTAAGTTTTGATATCCACTTGAACAGATTTTTTTTTCTGTTGATAACTTATGCAGTTTCTGGTGATGTTAATGATAATCATTGTGTACTTTTCAAGAAGAGAATACAATTTGCCCCAAAAATAACTCTGGAAAATATCTCTGATCAGTCCTTCAGAAATCCTACACTGAAAAAAAAATTCATTGTGCCCCTTATTTGATCTTTTTGTCATCAAAAATAAATATTGACAAGGGATAAGTATTTTAACGTAAGAAAAAAGGTGAAACCTCAAATACACAAAAGGGCAAAGGATAGAACATTCAATTTACAAAAAAGGTATATATATAAATGGAAAATGAGCAAATGAAAATGTTCAACTTGAGGAATAATAAAAGAAATGCAAATTAGACCAACAATGAAATTATGTTTTATCCATAAATTTGCAAATTATAAAATATAAATACCCAGCTTTAAAGTTGAATGACTCAAGTTGCCTCATATATGGCTGATATAAATCAGCATAAGTTGTCACAAGTTTACTGGAGGGCAATATGGAAATCTGTAATAAGGTACTTAAAATTATCTTTGCACCATCAATTTCACTTCTAAAAATGAATCCTAGGGAAATTAAGACAAATGTCCACTAGGATTTAGCCAAACTGTAATATTTGCAGTGTTATTGAGAGCAAAAATTTTAAACTATGTATGTGTGTGGGGGGGGGGGGGGAGGGGACTAAAATAACCCACAACAGGAATTTTTTAAAATCTGTTTATCTAAAATCTACTATGGTATATATATGGAACCAGACCTGGTCCCCATAGGAAATAGAGATGGTACATTTAAAATAGGAGAATTCAAGAAGGGTTTATTTTCATGTAGGAACATAGGGCTCATAGCAGCCAAGATGTTATGATTCTAGGCTTGAAAGCATATGAGAAAGGGGAAAGAATGTTATACAGATTTGGTCACCTTAAGAGAAACAGTGAGTGACCTTTAGCTGAGGAAAATAGCCAGCCCAAGGCAACCTTTCAAGGAGAGAACTAAAGGAGTAAATACCCTGTCTCACACTCCTCAATTCCCTGTGGACTATTTGCCAGGGTTCCCCACTGACCAAACCCAGCAGGAACCTATTTGTGTGATCCACATAGGTCAGCTTCTGGGGGAGAAGAGAGTCTTCTGGTGGTGGTGGTGGGGTTGAGAATGACTGAGAAAAGGTTAAAGGATAGTAGAAGATAGATCAGGAGGAGGCGGGGCATCAAACAGAACTCATTTCATACAGTCTACTCCTTTTGTTTTGAAGTATCCACTCTTGTGTTTCATTAGGATGAAACCTTCATTTTCCCAAGAGAGGAGTGCATGAAGTCTCATTAACTGCTGTATCATGGCAGGATGATAAAAATCCCATCATAGGGCTTCCCTGGTGGCGCAGTGGTTGAGAATCCGCCTGCCGATGCAGGGGACACGGGTTCGTGCCCTGGTCCGGGAAGATCCCACATGCCGTGGAGCGGGTGGGCCCGTGAGCCATGGCCGCTGAGCCTGTGCGTCCGGAGCCTGTGCTCCGCAACGGGAGAGGCCACAACAGTAAGAGACCTGCGTACCACAAAAAACAACAAAAACAACAACAAACAAACAAACAAAAAAATCCCATCGTATTCTTACCTAAAATATAAAACATTAGCTAACACCAGAGTTCATATAATACAGTGTGGGAAAGGGATTAGTTACATAGTTGTAGCTGTGTTAGACCCTTCTTCTGTAGCTGGTTATGAGGGTTAAGTTAATTATCATAACTGCCTTCTTCTACCTCACATTACATGTGCCCTTATCCTTTGCTGGCGTGTAAGCTGGATGATAATCTTTATTGGGGAGTAGTCCGAACTTTAATCTCTAAAGGATTCGAGTCTTTGATGTCTGTTTTTTTTCTTTTCCATTATGATTTTTTATAAGACATTGAATATAGTTCCCTGTGCTATATACTGTAGGACCTTGCTGTTTATTTTATATATAGTAGTATGTATCTGCTAATCTCAAACTCCTAATTTGTCTCGACCCCTTTCCACTTTGGTAACCATAAGTTTGTTTTCTATGTCTGTGAGTCTGTTTCTGTTTTGTAAATAAGTTCATTTGTATCATTTTTTAGATTCCACATATAAGGGATATCATATTATTTTTGTCTTTCTCTGTCTGACTTAATTCATTTAGTATGATAATCTCTAGGTCCATTCACCTGGCTGCAAATGGCATTATTTCATTCTTTTTTATGGTTGAGTAGTATTCCACCATACATATATATTTATATATACCACATCTTCTTTATTTATTCATCTGTTGATGGGCAAATATTTAGGTTGGTTCCATGTCTTGGCTATTGTAAATAGTGCTGCTATGAACATAGGGGTGCATGTATTTTTTTTCTTAATTAATTTTTATTGGAGTGTAATTGCTTTACAATGTTGTGCTAGTTTCTACTGTACAGCAAAGTGAATTAGCTATGTGTATACATATGTCCCCCCCTTTTTTTGGATTTCCTTCCCATTTAGGTCACCACAGAGCACTGAGTAGAGTTCCCTGTGCTATACAGTAGGTTCTCATTAGTTATCTATTTGCTATTGTAAATAGTGCTGCTATGAACATAGGGGTGCATGTATCTTTTTTTCTTAATTAATTTTTATTGGAGTGTAATTGCTTTACAATGTTGTGTTAGTTTCTACTGTACAGCAAAGTGAATTAGCTATGTGTATACATATGTCCCCCCCTTTTTTTGGATTTCCTTCCCATTTAGGTCACCACAGAGCACTGAGTAGAGTTCCCTGTGCTATACAGTAGGTTCTCATTAGTTATCTATTTTATACATAGTATCAATAGTGTATATATGTCAATCCCAATCTCCCAATTCATCCCACCCTCCCCTTTCCCCCTTGGTATGCATAGGTTTGATCTCTACGTCTGTTTCTCTGTTTCTGCTTTGCAAATAAGAACATCTGTACCATTGTTCGAGATTCCACATATATGTGTTAATATACGATATTTGTTTCTCTCTTTCTGACTTACTTTACTCTGTATGATAGTCTCTAGGTCCATCCACGTCTCTACAAATAACCCAATTTCGTTCCTTTTTATGGCTGAGTGATATTCCATTGTATATACGTACCATATCTTCTTTGTCCATTCACCTGTCAGTGGACATTTAAGTTGCTTCCATGTCCTGGCTATTGTAAATAGTGCTGCAGTGAACATTGGAGTGCAAGTGTCTTTGAATTCTGTTTTTCTCTGGGTATATGCCCAGTAGTGGGATTGCTGGGTCATATGGTAGCTCTATTTTTAGGTTTCTAAGGAACCTCCATACTATTCTCCATAGTGGCTGTATTAATTTACATTCCCATCAACAGTGCACGAGGTTTCCCTTTTCTCCACACCCTCTCCAGCATTTATTGTTTGTAGATATCTTGATGATGGCCATTCTGACTGGTGTGAGGTGATACCTCATTGTAGTTTTGATTTGCATTTCTCTAATAATTAATGATGCTGAGCATCTTTTCATGTGTTGGCCGTCTGTATGTCTTCTTTGGAGAAATGTCTGTTTAGGTCTTGTGCCCATTTTTGGATTGGGTTGTTTGTTTTTTTGATATTGAGCTGCATGAACTGTTTGTATGTTTTGGAGATTAATCCTTTGTTAGTTGCTTCGTTTGCAAATATATTCTCCCCTTCTGAGGGTTGTCTTTTCATCCTGTTCATGGTTTCCTTTGCTGTGCCTTCTTTGTCCATTCACCTGTCAGTGGACATTTAAGTTGCTTCCATGTCCTGGCTATTGTAAATAGTGCTGCAGTGAACATTGGAGTGCAAGTGTCTTTGAATTCTGTTTTTCTCTGGGTATATGCCCAGTAGTGGGATTGCTGGGTCATATGGTAGCTCTATTTTTAGGTTTCTAAGGAACCTCCATACTATTCTCCATAGTGGCTGTATTAATTTACATTCCCATCAACAGTGCACGAGGTTTCCCTTTTCTCCACACCCTCTCCAGCATTTATTGTTTGTAGATATCTTGATGATGGCCATTCTGACTGGTGTGAGGTGATACCTCATTGTAGTTTTGATTTGCATTTCTCTAATAATTAATGATGCTGAGCATCTTTTCATGTGTTGGCCGTCTGTATGTCTTCTTTGGAGAAATGTCTGTTTAGGTCTTGTGCCCATTTTTGGATTGGGTTGTTTGTTTTTTTGATATTGAGCTGCATGAACTGTTTGTATGTTTTGGAGATTAATCCTTTGTTAGTTGCTTCGTTTGCAAATATATTCTCCCCTTCTGAGGGTTGTCTTTTCATCCTGTTCATGGTTTCCTTTGCTGTGCAAAAGCTTTTAAGTTTCATTAGGTCCCATTTATTTATTTTTGTTTTTATTTTCATTACTCTAGGAGGTGGGTCAAAAAAGATCTTGCTGTGATTTATGTCAAAGGGTGTTCTGCCTATGTTTTCCTCTAAGAGTTTGATAGTGTCTGGTCTTACATTCATGTCTTTAATCCATTTTGAGTTTATTTTTGTGTATGGTGTTAGGAAGTGTTCTAATTTCATTCTTTTTTTTTTTCTAATTTCATTCTTTTACAAAACTACCGAAAAGTAAAGTAAAAGTAGAAAAATAAAAAATATATATTAAAAAAATTAAAAAATAAAAAACAATCAACAATACCATCAACGGAACAAACGAAACAAACAAAAAAAGAATAAGAGTAATAAGTATATTTTCCTGAGGCCTCCTCTGTCAGTTTCCTTGCCCCCACAGTCAGCCACAGGCAATCCCCACCTCCCCAGGAGGTCCTCCAATACCTCTAGGTAGGTCTCTGGACCTGCTGTGGGCACTGTGGTGTCAGCTCAGACTCTGACCTGGCCCAAGTCCTGCATGTAATTGCCCCCAAAGTCCACTGTAGCTAAGCCTATACTGGTAAAAGTTGTGGGCACGCTCATTGTCTATTCAGGTATTGCAGAGAGGCGTGATTTATCAAGCCAGTTGCAGGGATTTAATCCACAGCTCGTGCAGCTGCACCAAAAGATTTCCGTTCGTCTTCCTTCATCGCGCTGCCCCTGTGGCCCAGCTTTGGTTTTGGCCCCAGCTGTGCGTGTGCACCACCCTCAGGCATCTGTCTCCTGCGCAGGCGAGAGGGAGGAAAAGCAGCAGCTGATTGGGGCCCACTTACTTCCTCAGGCCGGAGAGGGGCGCAGCAGCCACAAGTCGGGTGTGTGCGAGCTGCCTGCAGCAGCAGCGACTGGCAGGCAGTTGCAACAGACTGGGCCGTGCTCGCTCTGGCAGGAGTCCCTCGCAGTGCCTCGCAGAAGCCAAAGAAGCCAGCAGGTGGGGAAAGGGGTTGTAATGGCGGCCCTGCTCCTTGCGGGCCACCCGACAATGACGCCTTGCTTCTATGGTGTCCCGGGCTTTTCCTGCAAATTTTCCCGGGTGTGAGCTCCTTACTCCTGTCCCTTCAAGGCTGTCTTTTCACAGCCAACAGCTGTCCCCTCCCTAGGTCCACTCTCCAAACCCCATTTTCCAGCACCCAGCCCCCCTCCACAACAGGAGACTCACAACTCAGGCTGGGCTGCGCAGAGCTGCGGCGCAGACCATGCTTGCAGTTCGTACTTTGTACTCCCTTCCACAGGCCGTCCGCTGCATTCTCCTGTGATCTTCCACAGGTCCCTTTCTCTCCCAGCTGATTTCCCGACTGTGAGGGAGTTTTTCTGAGTGCGGGGACCTCCCCTCCCCTTCAGCTTCCCGCTAGGGTGGCTGGTCCCTTTTTTGATTCCTCTTTTCCTTTTTTCTTTCTTTCATCCTACCCGGCTGCGAGGGGATTTTTCTTGTCCTTTTAGGTGTCCAAAGTCTTCCACTAATGTTCAGCAGGTTCTCTGAGAGAATTGTTCCATTTGTAGCTGTATTCTTTTTTTTTAACATCTTTATTGGAGTATAACTGCTTTACAATGGTGTGTTAGTTTCTGCTTTATAACAAAGTGAATCAGTTATACATATACATATGTTCCCGTATCTCTTCCCCCTTGCATATTCTTGATGTACTTGTGAGGAGCGAAGAATTCCATGTCCCTCCTATTCCACCATCTTGACTCTTTGGCCCATGTATCTTTTTGAATTAGACTTTTCTCCAGATATATGCCCAGGAGTGTGATTGCTGCATCATATGGTAAATCTATTTTTACTTTTTTAAGGAACCTCCATTCTGTTTTCCATAGTGGCTACACCAATTTATATTTCCACCAAGAGTGCGGGAAGGTTCCCTCTTCTCCACACCCTCTCCAGCATTTGTTATTTGTAGACTTTTTAATGATGGCCATTCTGTGATGTCTGGTTTTATTGCAATGATGCAATCTGTCAGGACCAGGACGATTGAGTAAAGCAAAATGTGCCCTAGGTTTGTACATACTCCTTGTCCATATTGTGTAGCAGCAACCAAATTTCCCCCTGATAATCTGAATAAATTACGTACTCAGTACAGTAACCCTATGGCTGTTGGTTCAGTGACACGAGTAACCCAAAATGGCCTGGTAGCAGTCTCAGCTTCTGCTGTCGGAACCATACCTATGTTTTCTGGTACAAGGATTTCTCTCTTGGCTACTAGGACATCTACACACGCTAAGCCAAAGTTTGTAGTAACTGGAACAAAAATACTTCCAGTGGGTTCTTAGATACAATAGTTAGAGGGGACACTCCTATTTATATCTGTTGGTTTCTGGACTCCTGTGTTATAATTATAAGGAAGAGAGCACCACATATTGAGAGTTGCAAGGTGACTTTTTCCCAGGTGGCCCTGTAACCAAAGCTTCAGCAGTCTGCTACACTGTGTAAGGCCATGCCTTCTTGGTGAAAGAGCACCTGGTAATGCCCGTGAAATCTATGAGCACTGGAAGACATTACTGCACTTCAAGACAGATCATAAAAGGGGATTGAGTGAAAGTCTGCATAGTAAAGGTGAAACTCCAGTCCTCTACTCTCACTCAACACCAGAACAAAGACAGCCAGCCTCAGACTCCCCTGGTAAGTGACTGGAAGATTATTTGCTGATGGGACTAAACTCCCCTAGAGAGAAGATCCATAGATACTGACATCTGGGGAGTTTTCAATGAAAAATATGCTTGGCCGTTTGATTATTTATTTGTGAAGTCCATGGTCAACAAGGCCCTCCCATGGACAAAACTTCTGATCAACTTTTTGTTATCTCATCTTTAAATATAAATGGGCCACCAGAAAATCACCAAATATTTGGGGAAAGATTTCAACACAAAAAAGAGACCAAAAAATTGAGATAATGTAGAGAACAGAAGAACTTAACTTGTATCATCAGAGATTAAGAATGAGTTCTTGGAAATTAAAAATACAATTAAAAATAAGAAAGTTGATTAAAATATTAGAATATTCAGTCATGGAAATATCCTAGAAATTGGAACCAAAAGGCAAAATGATTTAGAATAAAGACAAAAGGTTTTTTCTTTTTAATAAGTGGTACAACAGACAAATAAAAGTTTCAGAAAGTTATAAATTTCTTCCCAGAATTATTTTCTGTGTTCTGTGAAAAATAATGCAAGAACATTCCCCAGAATTGATGGACTTGAGTCTCCAAACTGCAAGAGCCCTACAAGGATAAATTAATGAAAAAAAGTCTGTCCCAATGTACTTTATTTGGAGCCTCAGAACTCCAGAGATAAAGAGAAGATCCTAAATTATTCCAGAAAAAAACAATTAGATCACTTAAAAGTATATGAAATAAGGGTAACATTTGACTTCTTTGCAACATTAGAAGTTGGAAAACAATGCAACTGTATCTAAAACAGACATATCAAAATCAAACAGTATAAACATATATATATATATATAATACATATATTTAAAACATATGTATGGGACTTCTCTGGTGGTGCAGTGGTTAAGAATCCGCCTGCCAGTGAAGGGACACGGGTTCGATCCCTGGTCCGGGAAGATCCTACATGCCACGGAGCACCTATGCCCGTGCGCCACAACTGCTGAGCACATGCACCACAACTACTGAACTGCGTGCACCCTAGAGCCTCCGTGCTGCAACGGTTTTTCTCTCTCTAGTTGTGGCGCACAGGCTCCAGAGTGCATGGGCTCTGTAGTTGTGGCACGCGGGTTCCAGAGCGCATGGGCTCTGGAGTTTACGGCACACGGGCTCTCTAGTTGAGGTGAGTGGGCTCAGTAGTTGTGGCACACAGGCTTAGTTGTCCCGCTGCATGTGGGATCTTAGTTCCCCGACCAGGGATCGAACCCACATCCCCTGCATTGGAAGGTGGATTCTTTACCACCGGACCACCGGGGAAGTCCCTACCCATCTATTCTATAACTGGCAGTGTGTGATAGCTTTGTATCCTCATATCCCTGGCAACATTTGCCATTATTGAGCTTTTCAAATATTTCAATGTACTTTGTACATTATGGCACATATGGCACATAGTACTTCATGTTATCAGGTCACTCTTTCTGTCATCCTTTTTAGCCTTTTCTTCCTAGGGGTGAAATGACACAGTTATTTTTGTATGCCAGTCTAGTCAAGAGCCTACCACAAAATACAAAGTTGATAATAATGAACTTGAATAAAAAATAAGCTATGTTCCATCACTCAAAAAAGAAAAAACACCCAAGGCAGGTTATTAAACATTACTGAGTGCAATTTTTCATAATTATTTATTTTTATGAATGAATAGAAAAGCATCTGGAACATTATAAAACAAAAATGATCACAGTGGTTGTTTTTGTTTTTGTTTTTTTTTAGGATCAATACTACTTTATTTATGTAAACATTTCCGTTCTAGGGTACTTTAAAAAGGAGATGTGAATTTTCTCTGAGATTCAGTTCTAATTCAGTTGATATGAATAATATAGACTATGTGGGAGTTCAGTGTAGTATTGTTACAACTTTCCATATAAAAATATAGATTTATATATATATATATATAATACATATATTTAAAACATATGTATGGGACTTCTCTGGTGGTGCAGTGGTTAAGAATCCGCCTGCCAGTGAAGGGACACGGGTTCGATCCCTGGTCCGGGAAGATCCTACATGCCACGGAGCACCTATGCCCGTGCGCCACAACTGCTGAGCACATGCACCACAACTACTGAACTGCGTGCACCCTAGAGCCTCCGTGCTGCAACTACTGAAGCCCCTGTGCTCTAGAGCCCCCGTGCTGCAACTACTGAAGCCCCTGCGCTCTAGGGCCCGCGTGCTGCAACTACTGAAGCCCGTGCGCCTAGAGCCTGTGCTCTGCAACAAGAGAAGCCACCGCAATGAGAAGCCTGTGCACTGCAGCAAAGAGTAGCCCCCTCTCTCCACAACTAGAGAAAGCCCTTGCGCAGCAACGAAGACCCAACACAGCCAAAAAATATATATATGTATATGTATGTATATATAAACATATACATATATAATATATATGTAACACATATATATATATATATATATATATATATGGATGTTAACATCAGAATAAATAGCTAAAAGGCCTCTGGGGTATAGAGTAGAGAGGAGAGTTAGGGGACTTCTGTTTATTTATTTGTTTTTCTTTTGATCTTCCCGGACCGGGGCGCGAACCCGGTTCCCCTGCATCGGCAGGCGGACTCCCAACCACTGCGCCACCAGGGAAGCCCTATTTGTTTTTCTTATAAGCCTACTATATCTGTTTAATTTTTTAAACTATCTGAAGGAACAAATAAAAATCGTTTTAAAAAATCAGATTTGTGTGTAGATTCACTTGTATGATTTTTTAGATTCCAAATATAAGTGAAATCGTATAGCACAGGGCTTTATACACAATATTTTGTAATAACCTATAATGGAATGTAATCTGCAAAAGAAAACCCCACAACAAATCACTATGCTATACACCTGAAACTAGCACAATGCTGTAAATCAACGATACTTCAGTTAAAAAAAAATTCAGAAGTGGAGGCTGGATCAGATAATCTTTGAGATTACTGCCAGTCTACTTTTCAAAGAGTTTCAGTTTGTTAGTTGTCTTGCAACTGGCACAGTATAGCATATCCCTTTGCATAGAGGTGTGGGAACTACAGGAATGTTAACATTAGGTATAATTCTCCAAAACAGCAGAATGGAATTAAAATAAAAATATTCTCCATTTGTTTGATTACTGACTGAGTGCCAGGCATTTTACATAATTGGTAACTGATTATCACAATAATCCTGTGTTAGTTAAGATTTAGAAACTGAGATTTAAATTAGTTAATGGCAGAGAGGGGCTGTGAAATAGATTAATCTGACTACAAAATCCAGAGCACTCTCTAACGTAGACTGCTACTTGACCTTAAAATATAAACAGACCCTGAGCGTGAGCGGTTTAGGCTTTACACATACCAGAGAATGAGGAAAATGTACCTCTAGTGGATACAGTTTCAGGCTCCACAGTCTTCCATGTGACAGTGAAAATACTCAAGTGAAGAAAGGGAGAAAAGAGTGCACACACTCACAAAATTAAAACACACATCCACACTCACAAACATATTGGAGAAGTATTTAAATGAAGACAATGTCAAAACAAAGAATAATTACTATTATGAGCTACCTACATCAAATGTAGAAAGAAATTTAAAATTGCAAATGATCTCTTTTCCCATTTGCTATAGGATATTAATTTGGGAGAGATTAAGGATAGAATTTGAATTTATTTTGATTTTGTAACTTTTAAATTTTGCTGTGATTTCAAATTTAAAGTTACAAAAATAGTGCCAAGAACTCCTATATGTCCTTTACCCAGATTTACTAAATATTTACATTCTGAACTATTCTCTTTCTCTTGCTCTCTCTTTCTGACATTTTTCCTGAAACATTTGAGAGTAAGCTGCATATAGCATTCTTCTTTACCCCTGAAAACTTCAGTATGTAATAGTTCAGTTTTTTTGATACTAAGGACAAAGACATTTTCTTATATAACAATAGTACAATGAAAAAAATCAGGGAATTTACATTAATAACTTGCTATTATTTAATCCAAAGTTTGCATTAAATTTGATCAAAATTTCCAATAATATCCTTTATTGGGATATATATTTTTTATCCTAGTCAAAGATCCAATCTGGATCACCTATAGAATTTAATGTCTTTAATCTTTAGTCTGGAATAGTTCCCAGTCTTTTTTTTTTCATGACCATGATGTTTTTGAAGAGAAAAACCAATTATTTAGTAGAATGCTCTTCAATTAGCGTTTCCTGATGTTTCCTCGAGATTAGGTTATGCAATTTTGGCATTAAGTACTACAGAAACCAGGTTATGTCTTCTCAGTGCACCAAGTAAAGAGCCACACGATACCCTTTAAGTCATTATTAGTGATGTTAACTTTTATCACTTGGTTAAGGTCGTGTTCACTAGGTTTTTCATTATAAAAATTTCCTTTTGTAATTGATAATTTGTGGGAAGATACCTTGAGACTATGTAAGTATCCTGTTCCATATCAAACTTCCACCCACTTGTTTACCCACTGGTTTTAGCAACTATTGATGATTCTAGCCTGGATTGCTTATTACTATGATGATTGTCAAATGGTGATTTTCCAACTCCATTACTTCTGACATTATTAGTTGACATTATACTGTAATAAGCAACTTTCTCTTCTCCTCCTTTATTATTTATATATGTGTGGATTACTATTTTATTCATTGGATTATAATATGTTACTATCATTATTTACTTATTTTTATGTTCAGATTTCCCCAGATTTGGCCAGTGGGAACTCCTTCAAGTTTTGACATGCTCTGAAATCAGCCAGTTTGCCAAGGGGCTCTGGTTCTTTTAGCAGAGAATAGTAATTAGAAACCAAAATATGAGTGATAAGTGTGCTCATTGCTACTGGAATGTCATTGCTTCTAGGCCTTTTCAGTGAACAGAGGTAGGATACATGTGTTTGTATGTATGTATACATACATATATACACCTACATGGCATGTACCTTATACATCTCTTGCTATATATGCACACACACACACACATACACACACACACACACACACACACACACACACACACAACCTCAGGTAGATCACATCCAATTCCCGTTCAGCACCACAAGTTTTATTCAAGACTTCCCATTCCCATGTTTGTATCTCCCTTCTCTACAGTGAGAACCCTGGCTCTTATTCTGCCCAATATATTTATTCATTTTTACAATTTAGAATATACAGTTTTCTCACCTTCTTCACTGATATTCCTAACATCTCACAGAAGGGGAGTTAGGAAAACAGATGGCCCTCTAATGTCTGAAGTCTTTATTAGGCTTGCATATTGCAGTCTGGCTCTTTGGGCTTCACAAGTCTCTTCTCTGAAGAACATGAGACAGATTCCAGGGGCTGCCAAAACATATTTCGGTGGCTTCACACAAATCTCTGCTGAAAAGTGAAGACTTAATGAAAAACCACTGTCCTAAAGCAAAATCTAGGCATTAAGTTGAAAATTAGCAGCCTGTAACAGTGGAAATGTCGTTGTCTCCCTTCTTTCTTTGGGAGTATTAATCGTTGGTCAGACCATCTTTAAAGAATAGCTGACAATACAGCAAGGAGCATCTAAAGCTGTAAAAGTAATGTAGCTCATTGTTTTGGAGTCCTAATTATATTGAATGGAGAATAACTAAAGATATTATTTGATATTAAAACAAACAGGTTATGAAGTAGTTTGCAACATTTCCTCAAATTTTAAAGAAAAGAAAAGAAAACCAAAAACTTGAGACATCCATGAAACTTGGGACTTGCAGTTGACACAAACTGAATGCTTTGGGCTTCCCATTTCCTCTCCTATGACATTGAAGGACTCTTCAGTGGACAATTTAGAGATGCTCTGGTGGGCTAATAAAGCCTGAGTATAAGACCAAGTACACATTGATTCAAGTCTTGTCTCATACTCTTACTAGCTGTGTGAATTTGGACAAATTCCTTAACCACTTGGAGCCTCAGCTGTAAAATAGGGAAAATAATAACCATCTCACAGGGTTGGTGAGAGATTAAATGATATAATAAATGTAATGTTCCCAGCGCATAGCAAATATTCAATACATGTTAGATAGACTCTCTCCCTTCTTCTCTCCCCACTTTCCCTTCACCATTTCTCCCTCATTGTGCTCCAGAAATGCAAATTCACCTGGATGTCTGTTCTGGTTTTGCAGAAGTCTCAAGTTGGAACAATTTAATTGTTTCCACCACCCTTTAAACTCATCCTCCAAAAGGACCTTTGTTCAATTTATATGTTTTAAAAAGTAATTTTCAAAAAGTTTTCATACAAATCTCACTTCTTCTTTATAACAAAAGGTACATGTTGCATATGGAAGAAATTATCCTCATTTGAAAAATGAGGAAATTCTGGCTTAAAGAAATCAGTGACTTTCTCAAGGTTGCACAGTAAACAGGGAGCTGGGACTAAGATTCCTGAAACAGAAGCCTGGGAACCCTAAGCTCTACATAACGTTTGGCAGGTTTCCTCCTCACTTTCCTCTTTCTATATTTTCCTCCTTAATATTTTTAATACATTCTACCCCTGGCTGACAGTTTAATCCCTGCTTGGCCGAATCACTGAATCCCCTCCATCTAGCCAGGAAAATAGCTCTTTCCCAGCACAGCTGAATTATCCTTTTTCCAAAACAGTTGTAGATGGAAGCACCCAATTCTTCCCAGTAAACCCCCAACCCCTATCCACTGGTTTGTTCTCTTGCCTCAAGGCTCTAATAGCACAATCACAGAATAATTCAACTTTAGAACATTTCCAAAAATTTAAGTTATTCTCTCTTCTCCTTGGTCACCGTGTTATGCTAAGAATATTTAAAACCCATAGATAATATGGAAAATATTATTAAAGTTAAAAACATTTTCTTCTCCTATGTTTCTTAACCTTCTTAATCTAAGTAAAGATTTATTAGAGTCACACCTTCCTTCTCCTTTCCTTCCCACCCTCTGAAGCTGATAATGAATAAGGAAATGTTCCGAGGTCAGAAAGTGGGAGGGTAAAAGAAAATCAAGTGGTCTGGTCCATCTACTGACTAGTCAAGTGAGTTCTTGCATAATTAGGAGTTGGCTATACAATTCCCCTTGAAATGTGATTTCTTGGAGCTGAGGTTCAATTCAGAATCCCCTCATTAAATTGCATCTCTGAATCCTGCTGATTTCATGACTCATCAGCATATCTGATATCCAGAAAATTTTTGGTGCATTCTGAATTTAGGAAGGAAAAGAAAAACACCAAATTAATAAAACCCAACACCCATATCTTCTTGACAGTTAAGTAGAAAAGAGCAAGATTCTAAACTAGCCCATAGGACATCCTCAGATATAAAAATGTCCATTTCTTCTTTGGAGACGTTAAAGATAAATCAGGGAGTGAATCTTATCATTTCATCTTTGTTCTTGCTTATTGTCACAGCCTATGCATAGTGTCTAAAAGTTGTACAACTATTAGATTACTTGGGGGGTTCACTTTAAAACATTAGGACGACCATCTATTCTTTAAAAGGAACTGGATGTTGGTTATCACCAGAAAGTATGCAGTATGGATCTATCCTCTGAGATTAGACTTTTACAAAATGTCCTAGTTATTGAACTAGTTCAAAAGGCATAATTTACCTTAGCTTAATCTAGACCTTAAGAACAGTAAGCAGAAAAAACAGTAAAAGTTCTTGGAAAACATTTTAAAATAAAATGCTGTGCCCGCATGTATAAAAGTTCATAATTTCTCACTGGAGAAATGATTAGAAATCACAATATTCTATTTAGTTTAATTGTTGATGCCCAGGGAACTATTTTGAGAATGGCAGTGCCGGAAGGGTTAAAAGTAAAATATTACTCTAAGCATAGCCTGCAAACAGGTTTTTTTCTCATCATATAACCAGCTCTTTTCTCATCTCCTGTTTGCTCTCTAAACATGCTATTCATTCCCATGGCAGTCACTTTCGGTGCTTTAAATAAAGGAACTAATTAGATGCAATAGACTACTGAGAGTTTCCTCCTTGTTTGTTTTGTTTTATTTTTCAGTCATTTATTTCACAAATCATCACATTGTATCTACTACTTATGCCAAACACTGTAAAGGCTAAAAAAATTGAGTATGGCACAGACCTGTCTTACAGAGATTCATATTCACCCACTGGTCATCTTTTAAAAATTATTTGTAACATTATTATCTTATTGTCTATAATGATATCAACGTCAAATGAGTCATTTTTAGTCTGAATCTTTTTCTCCTCTGACTGTATTAACAAGTTCATTCCAGCATTACAACCTCCTTCCCCACAAATGATTGACTGGCTCTTAAAAAAACACACAAACGTGTATAAATTATTTCTTCCTATGTTCATTTTTATTAGATTTACCTGTATATTTAAATAAATTTTAACAGTTGAGTCATAAAATGAATAGTCCTCCTGATTCTTCTCTTCTGACTTAATTGATTCAACAAATGTTTCTAAGTACCTATTGCATGAGAGGCGCTGTCACATGTTGCTTTGTGGTCTAAAGAACAGATCACATTCCCTTGAGCAGCGGAAGAGAACTATATAAACAGAGAGAATATTTCCAGCTGTTATTTTATAACTGTCATTGGATCCACTGGTTAAAGAACAGGACTGAATGACACGCTTTCTTTTTCAAAAAACATTGGCAGGGTGAGGAGGATATTTAAAAGATATATAAATAAGACACTACATTGTTGGTGGGAGAATAAATTGGTACTATCACTTGGAAATACTGTTTGGCTGTATCTAGTATATCTAAGTATACATATACCCTATAAGCCAGCAATTCAACTCCTAGTTGTATACCCAGCAGAGATGCACACATATGTTTACCAAAGACCCATTCCAGGATTCTCATAACAACACTATTAAGAATAGCCAAACAATGGAAACTACACATATGCCCATCAATAGTGTAATGTGGTATAGTCAGTCAGTTGAATTGAATTCTATGCAGTCATAAGAATGAAAAATTTACAACTTCATGTAACAGCATGGATGAATTTCACAAACATAATGTTACATGAAAGAAATCAGATGTAAAATATATGCTGTATGATTGCATTTGTATAAAATCCCAAGACAGGTAAAACTAATCTTATTATTACAAGTCAGCATAGTGGTTTCCCTTAGGTAAGAGAGTGAATGGAAGAGATCATGAGTGGAGAGCTTCTGGTGTACTGGTTAGTTCTGTTTCTTGATCTTGGTGCTAATTACATGGGCAGATTTAGTTTGGGATATTCATTGAGCAGCATGTTTATGTGTGCTTTTTCTATATGCAAATTGTACTTCAATAAAAAGTTTTAAAAAGACACTAAAATAATCACCAGCAGGCTATGCTGAGATAAATGTTAACTTAATTTGCCCTACGTTTTATTATCATTACTGTTATTATTTTTGTTTTGGTTTACTGTTGTTTAATTTCTTTCTAGTGTAACGTGGGAGTGATATTTTTTACTACATTTCTTTTGAGGTTATGAGGCCAATTAGATATTGTGGTTTAACTTGCATTGTGTTCTTTCTTTCATCAAGATTTTCCATTTATTGTTCTAGAATTCCAAGGTTTTTGCATAAGCAATCTTATTATCCATCAGTGGTGTGCAAAACTGTCAAAGTGAAGCAGAATTAGCTGTGAGTCTGTAACTTTGACAAATGCCATCGCAGTCCAACTCCCTGCTAATCACAGTTATGGATACTGCATCGAGAAATAGTCCTTGAAAAGTTAATTAAATCCTGTTATACAGACTAAAATGAATGTAAAGGGCAGGGAGAAAAAGCTAACAAAAAGGGAATGACAAACAGCAGCTTATTGAATTGAAGACATATCTTGCCGTGTAAACAGAGAGATATTTAAATGCACAGAAGATACTAAATAGGGAGGTGTTGCCTTGACCAGCAAGGACTGAGAAATCATTCTTTTGGACTTAGGAAGGTTAAAATCAGGGCAGGAAATAAAATTAAATTCAACCAGGGGAAAGTAGAAGCTGCTTTCTACTTTCCCAGGTAAAGTAATCTGAAGCACAGATATTCTCTGGGAGAGAGAAGCTGGAAAGGCCAGTATCCTGAGAGAGCCTGGGGAGAGCAAAAACATAAATAATTAGGTACCAGGAACTAATAGGACTGGAGGGAAAGACCAGTGATCATTCTCGGCTCTGAGGATCCATTTCTTCTTGTTTCCCTCTGAGCCACCTTGGAGCTTGTTTCAAGGTCAATAGTAGTTGGTAAGGCCACAAAAATGTAGAAATAGGAAATGTCATGTAGAAATCATGTGAAAATAGAGTTGTGTGGGGGGAAGAAAACTGTATCTCTGAGCCTTGCACTCTTCTTTGGGAAGCAGACCAAAGCTCTCCTTTAAAAAGAGTTACATGCATATGCAGACACTTGTGTGTACATCCATGTGTGCTATGCGTGCATGCGTGTGTTTGTGTGTTTATTCCTTGAGTTCCCTGTTGTACCATTATGCTTAGAGCACAATTGATTAATCCACTTCAAAGGTGGCTCAGGAGCCCAAAACTGTGGTTTGATCCTGCCCTGCCTTGACTTCTAGCTCATCAAATATAAAGTCAAGTCTCTGGTACTTTGAATTTAGCCCTTTTAAAGATACTCTGTCGGGCTTCCCTGGTGGCGCAGTGGTTGCGCGTCCACCTGCCGATGCAGGGGACACGGGTTCGT
>NC_041234.1:26001527-26047304 GCF_002837175.3 Physeter macrocephalus | reverse complement strand
AGCCTGGGCGGCTGGAGCCTGTGCTCCGCAACGGGAGAAGCCACAACAGAGGGAGGCCCGCGTACCACAAAAAAAAAAAAAAAAAAAAAATACTCTGTCTTTTGGTTACTACATTTACTGAAACTGTGGATAATATAAGCTATTCTTGGATGCATGTTGTATATCCGATAGATAATTCATAGGATACATTTCCTGCTCTATTTTGTGTTAAAAAACATTTCATTTACTGACGCAAACTCCAGTACTAGCTAGATGTCAATAAAATGAAGGCATGCAGATTTTAGAAAAAAGCACCCAGAATTACCATGATTCCGACAAATTAAAAAGTTACTAGAGAAGTTGTGGCTTTGAGAGTTTTAAGATATTTGCAAAACAGTGTAATAAGTTATGAAAAATGTAGAGGTAAATATTTTGAGGAGGAAAAGTATTAGCTTGAACCACGCTAATTAGACTCGGGAAAGCAGAATAAAGACAGACAACTTCAGGGACTTCCCTGGCAGTCCTGTGGTTAAGACTCCACGCTGTCAATGCAGGGAGCACAGGTTCGATCCCTGGTTGGGGAACTAAGATCCTGCATGCTGCATGGCGTGGCCAAAACCAAACCAAACCAAACCAAACCAAAACAAAACAAAAAAACAACAACAGACAACTTCAAGAGAAGGGAGACTCAGCCTAAAATGGGAGTATAGAATGAGGATAATTTCAGGAATTAAAAGCAGTGGGAATCATGGAGGTAAAATCCATTTTCTTGCCCTTGCATGAGCTCAGGGGCACCATTCCCATAGAGTACAATGTTATACTGCAAGGGGTACCATTCACACTATATTCTATGATAACTGCCTCCCTCCGCTCCACATCCTCTCCTGCCCCAGTTGTACAACACCAAGAAGTCCCTAACTCCTTATAGGAGAGAAGAATGAGGGTGTCAAAGTTCTGTGGGACTCCTAAGCATGTAGTAGGAATCAGAAGAGAAGGAGACCTTGGACCTAATCCTGAGGGCAATGGGGAGCCCACTGGAAGCATGCTAGTTTCCATTTTACAAAGTTACCCTGACAGAGAAGTTGAGAATATATATATTGTGGAGGGGATGATAAAGGGTAGGGGATGCTGGGAAAATACCTAAAAAGTAGAATTTACATCTGTCACCACTAGGATATTTAAGTGGAAAATTGGTAGAAAGGGAATGTCAGGAAGACTTCAAGGTCAATTGTCTTGGTCAAAGAATACTGGAAGAATATTTTTTGCTTGTGGCTTGGAAAAGGGAATGACTAATTTGGGGCAAGTTGAGTTTTAGGTGTCTGGTGAATGTAGAGCCTTCGGGTGATGTTCTCTAGCAAGGAAATACAAATATGAGCCAAGGGAAAAAGAGAGAGGCTTAGGTTGGAGACTGAAATTTAGCAGTATTGATACTTAGTGTTATTTGAGACCATGGGCTTGAATACGATCACCCATTGGGAAAGAGTAGCTAGAGCAGCTGAAGACAAAGGACACCAAAAACAGTGGAGCAAATAAGTCATAAATATCAACCATGACCTCATGATGACTTGCAAAAGAAAGGATTATAGCATTTACTCATCTTTTTTCCCTTGTTGTATAAATTTAAGTGTTTTAACTAAATTCACTTTTATTTATTCACCTTCTTCTCTGTTATAGAGTGTTTGTTGGTAGTTAATTTTGGAATTTAGTTTATAGTTGAAGAATACCAAAACATGCATATCATTAAAGATCTGGGTGAGGAGTTGGAAGCAATAACTGAAGTGGAGGCACTGTCAGCTGGAAAAGAGAGGGATACCTTGTGTTAGGTGAGGAATATTTTTCCTTGATAGTAAAAAGTATAGGGAAGAAAGGAAGGAGGGGAGGAAGGGAGGAAGAGAGGAAAGAAGGAGGAAGGAAGGAGGGAAGGAAGGAAGGAAGAAAGGAAGGAGGGAAGGAAAGAGGGAGGGAAAAGGTGTATAGGGATAGAGATATTGGATAGCCAAAAGTGGGGACTAAAGCAGGCTGCTGTAATTTTGATGGCCTCAGTTCTGAACTCTCTTCCTATTTAAAATGAATCCTGCATCGGCAGGCGGACGCGCAACCACCGCGCCACCAGGGAAGCCCAGGCTGCTGTAATTTTGATGGCCTCAGTTCTGAACTCTCTTCCTATTTAAGATGAATCCAAAAGAGATAGGTGGATAGGAGCCCAGCTCCCACTATTGAAACCTAGGAAGGGAAAGGAGTTCTCTTCCCTATCTACTGTGGGTCCTTTATAGAAGCATGGCCAATCAACTGTTCTCACCTAAGACTGTGAATCTTCAAGGGTGATACACTGGTACAGGCCAGTTTTAAATTATATTGGAGGGTTGGCCAAATAAGAGTCCATGTGATATACATAGAGATAAGCTACTTGGATTCCCCATTTGAGAAAAGACTTGCTGCCCAGCTGTAGGGAGTGTGGTCAGCAGCTAGCCTCCAGCTGTCAGCAACTTTAGGATCTATTGTAGCTGCAGAAAGCCACCTTGGTGAGGGCCACGCCCTTTCCTGGGAAGTCTGCATCTGGTGACTGAGCAAAGTGATTATATAAAGACAGCCATTTCAGCCTAATGCAGGACCATCTTATGGATATAACCTGCTCCTGAGCTCCCTGCCGGGTTGGCAGAGGCTTTGCTGGCTCTGTATCACAATTCTTGCCCTGCCCAGTCCTGCTTTCTTTCCCTTCTCTTCAGTTTTTAACGCCTTATAATCATCTTTTACCCCAAATTCCCATCTCGGTGAATTCCTCTGGTGAACCCAGCCTGTGACATTGCATCAGTACGATGATGCCTGTCCAGTACCACTGGGACCAGTGGTGAAAATCTAAGTAGAACATTTCTATGACAGCATCTTTGAGTTCCTGTGTATTGGCTGAGCCCAATTCTCCCGACATTCTTATCAATTATATAATCTCTTGGTACTCTTTCAATAAATTCATTTTCTGCTAAAGATGAAAAAAAGGAGTCCATTTTTCCTATTTGTAATAAAGAATATGGCTGGTGTGAAATGTCTTGAAATTTGAGCATTCCAGTCATCCTGAAAGAGGGTTTGTTTGTGCTATGCCAAGAAACTTTGTCATTAGGAAGGTACCTTCAGATATGTTACCTTAACTGAAAGGAAACAAGATAATTTGGGTTTGACATAATTTGAGAGGTGTCTTAGTTTAAACCGGTTCTGAGACAAGGACTTGGGTACAGACAGTTTATTTGGGAGTTGATCCCTAGAAGCACAAAATAAGAGTGTATTATTGAGGAAATCATATTTGTGAGCAACTAGAGCTTCAGACTTACTGGGGAGCCCTCTGAGAAACTGTATGGAACATGCTTCAGAATTCATGCTCCCAGAGGATGGGCATGCTAACACATTTATCCATCATTTTTCATTGTGCATCGGTAAATATTTGCTTTGCATTGTTTTCGCCTAAAGAAATTAAAAATTCTTGCAAGACACAGTGATATCCATTTACAAAGGAAAAATCATGTATGTTGTCATATGTTGGTATTTCCTGGAGGCATTGTGGGTTATTCATCGAAGCTGTTACTCTAGGCAGGGGCTGGAATTGACACCACAGGCTCAGACCTGGTGGCAAGTATGATGTTCAAGGGCAGTGGTGATCTCTGTTTCCAACACGTGGTTGGTCGTGGTGGGTATAAGGTGTTGGAGCCTGAGTGGAAGGCTGTGGTGAGAATGAGTGGTTCCACGACAAGTAGGGAGAACAGCATGTCAAAGAGTCTTGGCAGTTCTTGTACGATCAGGCAGAGAGGCAAGTTGACCATTAGAAATAGGGGGCCAGAAGTTTCTGTGTTAAAATTCAATTTTCCCCTGCCTGGAAAAGGGGAACTGCAAGCATAAAGCAGGGTCTCAGGCTCAAGAGATTGCTGGAATGAAACCAGTGAAGAACCCCATTCTCTAAACTGGAAGACAGGGCAGAGAATTATAGCTCATGAACCAAGGGGACACTGCAGGAATCTGTGGTTATTGAATTTTGCCTGATAGTGAGCTCCGTTGGATGTGGGACTAGAGCAACTCAACCAGTTCCAAACTCATGTCAGAATTGATGTAAGCCTGCAGGTGGGTGTCAGTTGGTAGTGCAGGGGGGTGGGGGGGGCAGGTTTGCCAAAATATAGAGGTCTGGCAGAGCCTCATATTTGTCAGCTAAACAGACTCTTGACATCTTTGAAGAACTGGATTTATTCAGTCATCTTATTTTTCCAATTGAGTTGCAGGCACATATATTTCTGGAGTGTCAGTATGAATAATTAATGCTTTATAAACAAAATGCTCATACATTTGTCAGTTTCTACTTAAATGATGTGTTAAACTTTCAAGATATTTATTATTCTCCTTTTATGAGTAAAGCATCGTGCAGCATACAAAAAAGAATAAAACAGATCCTGCCTTGTAGAAGGTTGCAACATTATTAAATGTACACAATTGGCATAATGTATGTATCTCTAGCACATGGCATACTGTCCATCACATAACAGATACTTGATACATATTTACTAAATTAAGAGCTTATAGGGAAATCCAGTGTCTCCCTAATATAATTAAAGCCCTGTACTTCTAACTTTAGCAATGGAGAGAGAATCTCACCTATAAAGGAAAAGACAAACTTTATAGCACCAACATTTCCCTCTAATATTCATCTTCCCATTGAGGTCTCACTAATTCCTACTGCAAATGTGCTGACATAAGGAGGTGTTATTCACTCCAAAGTGAACTCATACATCTTCCCCAAATGGTGCAAATCACACTTGAGATTAAGAGGGAACATTTAATTGCACTTACAACAATGCCAGGCACATGGTAGATACTATATAAGCCCTTTATGCAGATTAACTTATTGAATCCTCACCAAAACCTGTGGAGTAGGTACTGTAATTATGGAGGAACTGAGGCCCAGAATGGTGAAGTGACTTGCATAAGTTTACCCAGCTACCAAGTGCCAAGCCAGGATCCCAGTCCAGTCAGTATGACTTCAAGGTCTGTCTTTGTAAGTACTACTCTATCCTGATCCAAGACTTCATTCAGATCTATAGAGAGCAAAGTAATCCCTGGGAGAAACATACAATGGACAAATTGCTTATACAGTGAGGCTTATTTATCTTAATCTTTGCTTCCCCTACTTGGGCAAGTTACTTAATGTGTCAGGTGCCATCTTTTTCCTTCTGCTTTGGAGTGTCCTCTAAGGCAGGGGTCCCCAATCCCCCGGGCTGCGGACCAGTACCGCACAGCAGGAGGTAAGTGGTGGGTGAGCGAGCGAAGCTTCATCTGCCGTTTCCCATTGATCCCCATTGCTCCCCATCGCTCCCATTACCGCCTGAACCATCCCCCTGCACCCTGCCCTGTCTGTGGAAAATTGTCTTCCACAAAACTGGTCCCTGGTACCACGAATGTTGGGGACCACTTCTCTAAGACCCAAAAGAGTCTGAAAAAGCAATAGGAGGCACTTCTGCTCTCTTTATAAGGCTACTACTGCAGTCTTCTTCACATGGCTGACACCGGTGATGTTCATGCTTTATAGGAGACTCTTCTTGCCATGCTTCCATCTTAATGTGAATGAAAATAATTGGTAAACTGTAAAGAACTGTTAAAAAACCAAAATATTGTTATCTGTATTTAGCGGACCTAATGACACAGTTAAAATACTTTGCTCTAACATCCTGTTTTAGGTGAAAATGGCAAATGTTTTAGCAGGAATGTTCACAGAGTCTGTAATTAGTAGTCCAGTCAGCTTGGTGGTTACACAAAGAAACAAGGAAGCATCCTGAAGAAAGGTGAATATACAGATTAATTTAATGATGACATGGAAAAGATTGGACCTATTTTTGCCATTCAAGAAAGGATGAGTCATTTTTATATTTGGATCAGTTTATGCTGTACTAGTGAGGAAAATTATTTGCAAGTATAAAAAAATGAGCACTTGGGCATTTTCTCTCCTCTTTGCCATGTGTTCATTACCTATAAAATAGTTTGAACATCATTCCTTACCAATATTGAATTTAGATTTTGTTTTTCCTCCAGGTATAGATGACAGTATGTTAATTTGTGTATTTTGACTAACACATTTTTAGAGGAAACAATTCAGATATATCACCTTATGTTTCCTTTGGAATGCGTGTAAGGTTTCCCATGTTTTAAGGTTTGTTGCATAATCACTGTGCAGTAAGTACTGAAAGGCTGGTAATGATATTTTAGTGACTTCATAGATTTATCTAAAGATGGATATTTACACAAAAAGAATAGCTCTTTTCTTTGATCTTTCTGAAGATGAGCAGTCACATCTATTCACTTTCAGTATCTGACTACCAATAAGAACATATGAATAGTAGACTGAGGGATTTTATTTTTGCTGTTGTTGTTTTTTTGTTTTCTCCTGGAGCAGGCATCTAGTCTTATTGTGTTCTGACTTTTTTTTTTTAAAGTAAAAGATGCTTTTCTCAATGCAAATATAAGATATTCCTGTACCAGATTTATGGAACAAGCAACACGTTCATTTGTATTTTTCGACTCAGACATGACAAACGTCCAAGCAATTTAGGACTGTTACTCAAAAATCGTGTCCACTCTGGTGGACTAGTTCCTAAATTTCTGAAGCTGCTTCCCACTGGAGAATAAAAATGAATTTTAAAATCTCATTGCATTACACTGAACACAGAGCAAATGTTCATGAATATTCACTACAAAATTAGAGGTTATTGGAGCCTTAAGATTTGAATTAGTATGGAAATGTAAGTTTTTTGCAGTCCCTGGATACTAAAAAAGCTATTGTTTTAGTGTCTACAAAGGTAATGTTGGGAAAGTTTCTCTACCAGATGGAGTAAATTTGGGATTCCCTGGAAGTGGTTAAAAAAAAAAATCTGAAAGGTCTCAGGACTTCCCTGATGGTCCAGTGGTTAAGAATCCGCTTGCCAATGCAGGGGACACGGGTTTGAGCCCTGGTCCGGGAGGATCCCACATTGCCATGGAGCAACTAAGCCCGTGCGCCACAGCTACTGAGCCCGCATGCCACAACTACTGAAGCCTGTGCGCCTGGAGCCCATGCTCCACAACAGGAGAAGCCATTGCAATGAGAAGCCCACATGCAGCAACAAAGATCCAACACAGCCAAAAATAAATAAATAATAAAAATAAATTAATTATTAAAAAAAATTTGAAACGTCTGAAAATGCTGTCATATGGGGCATAGATGAAGAAACTGGGGAGGTTTACCTGGGAAGCCTGTAGGTATAAATGGGATGGCCGTCTGTTTTAAGGATGAAGTTTTTCAGACAAAATCCCTCTGATAGGTGGGAGGTAGGGTTGGATCATTTCTAGAAAATCTTTCCTATTTTATGTTTTTGTTTTGTTCATCCTAACCTCATCACCATACTCACATTGAAGGACACGAATGCTGGTGGAAATAGTCTTTATGATCCAATGTGGTAATGCTCCTTCACTGTTTCGTTTTGTTTTGCGGTACGCGGGCCTCTCACCACTGCGGCCTCTCCCGTCGCGGAGCACAGGCTCCGGACGCACAGGCCCAGCGGCCATGGCTCACGGGCCCAGCTGCTCCGCGGCATGTGGGATCCTCCTGGACCGGGGCACGAACCCGCATCCCCTTCATCGGCAGGCGGACTCCCAACCACTGCGCCACCAGCGAAGCCCTCCTTCACTGTTTTAAACAGAGTGGTTTGTTAATATCTAGTAATTATCTTTATGATCTAGTTTCTACAGACCATTTTCATATGTTGAATAATTAGTTTCTTGTACTTCTTGCTTCTGCATAACAGAAGATGGTTGCAAAATTAATTATTAAAAATAGCAATATTCTTACCTACAAAATAATAAGCAAAATATATAAGGAAAGATTCAACATACAACAAAACAATTATATTACCCAAGAATAAGCCAAACAAAAAAATGCATAAGATTTGTAAAAAGAAAATTTAGAAATTCTACAGAAGGATTTTAAATAAACATTTGTGCAGATGAAAAGGCATGCATCATTTTTGAATGGAAATAAAATTAATCTATAAATTCAATGTGATTCTAATTATAATTTCAGTATTATAAAATGAAACTCTTAATAGTCTGGAAATATAAACACATGATATAAGTCAAGAGAATAGGGATAAAGAGAAATAAAAAGAGGATAAGATGCACCAAATGTTAAAACATAATATAAATGTTCTATAATTAAAACTCACAAAAATAATAGATAAACAACTCAAAAGAACCGAATAAAGAGCCTAGAAATAGACCTAAATAAGTATGAGTATTAATAGCTGATGACAATGACACTTCAAGTCTGTGGGGTAATACTGTACTAGTCAAGTGATAGTGGTAGTTTATTTGGCTATCCATTTCCAAAAGCATAAAATTGGATTCCCTATGTCATGTCTTAGAAAAATATTCATTTCTGATCTATCACATTTTGTACGCATAAAATTTTAAAGAACACTAGAATGAAATATAAATAATCTTGGGAATACTTTTCTAAGCATCTCTCTCTCTCTCTCTCTCTCACACCCACACACACACACACACACACACACACACACACACACACGACGAAGTAAAAGACTAATAAACTTGACCACATAAAAACTGATACTCTGGAAAATAAAGTCAAATAATTATCATTGAATCTTCAAGAATGTAAATGTCTTAGTGGTTTCAAAGCATTTTCTACACAGATGTGCCAGAAATATACCACTCAACTGTTGGTTGATTTTTAATCTAATTTATTTCAAGATTGTTATCTTTCTGCATGAATCTTTGCTAGCATTTCTGATTATTTTGTCACAGTAAATTCTTAAATGTGAAAAAAATAAAGGCAAATAAAAACTGGGGAGGAGTTGTATGTATACTAGCTAAAGAACCTACTTCATTAACACATAAGAAGTTCTAACAGTAGGAAAAATATGAATTGTTCTATTAAAAAATGAGCAAATAATATAAAGAAGCATATGATGGTAAAAGAAATACAAATGACCAATCAACATATGAAAAGATATTTAATCTCAGTCATAAATTGAAAAGAACAACAAAACTTTTTCATTTATCAGGTAGCCAATGTTGGATTTTTCTCAGCCTTTTGAAGTGTTGGGAATTAGTCATTCTCATCATTTGCTGGTGTAGTATACGTGTGTGTAACTTATTGTAGGGCAGTTTAACAATGTTTATCAACATTTTAAATGCATTTATCCTTAGATTGAACAATTCCAGCACCCCAGCACCAGATTTACTCTACATAAAATCTCAGAAATATCCTAAACATGTCCACTGCAGCATCAATTCTTAAAGAAAAAGTCTGGAAACAACACATGGTGGAATATTTCACAGCATTAAGAGAATGAGGTAGATGTGTATGTGCTGATATGAAATGATCTCTTAGATGAGTTTTCCACTCATTCCTATTTTCTTTCCAGAAGAGCTTATTGAAGAGCAACTGTGATCTATCAGTATTCTATTCTAAGCACTAACGATACAGTGGTGAATGAGCTGGCCTAACCCCATCCCTCACGGTACTTATATCTGGTGAGAAAGATAGTCGAAATGGGAACACCAATACGATCATTTGAGATAGTATTAAGTTCCTTAAAAAGCTAAGTAATCGGATAGACAGTGATGGAATAGGGCTTGAGGGGATACCTTTCAATTTTCATTTTTAGAATATTTTGTATTATTCGAATTGTTTTTGCTACCTGTAGAAAATTTTCCTTTTGCTTATGAAAAAAAGAATAAAAATAAGTTTTGAATAATGATAGAAGAGGTGGTTTTTTCCCCCTATAGCTGAGACAGAAATACAAAGTAAAAATGTATCTATGTTATAACATCTAATTCTGGAAATAAATATGATGTTTTAACTTTTCTGTTTCTTTTTGTTTTATAAGAAATTTCCCATTAACTTTGGCAGTTTTCATGTACCTTGTGGGAATCTGAGGAAATGTAGCTGAGAGGATCCCTTAAGTGACTTAAATTATGGGAGTCAGTTCTAGCCCTCCTGATAGCGTTTAGAAAAGTTCCTTGAATCTTTATAGCACCTCTTTGACGAAAGAATGCCTTTTTCATCATTTAAAAAGATTGTACAATATAAGAGAGAAAATTGCATAAAACCTAAATATATGGCTCAACAACTTGCTGTAAAACAAATACTGTGTAAACACTCCACAGGTCAAGAAATAGAAACTTGCCAGAAGCTTCCTGTGTGCTGCTTCCAGATCATAATCTATTCTTCCACCCCAGCCCTACACACAGGTGAACTAATAGCCTGTCTCTTTTAGTGTTTCTTTATTCCTTCCCTTTAGAGTTTTATCACCCATATATATTTTTCACTTTAAACAAATAGATTTATTCTTTAGTTTTGCCTGTTTTTATATTAGTAGAATTATACTACACGTATTTTTTTCTTTCTTGATTTTTACACTCAACATTAAAATGTGTCAGATTCATCCATATTGTTGCATTTAGCCAGTAGTGTGCTTGAGCTGGTGTTTCCCAGCTCGTGAGAGCTGATTGTATGCATCTCTCCTCAATCCTGTGCCCAATGACATTACATTGGTAATGTGAATTTAGACAAGGTAAGAGCATTTGCACCATGAAAGTTGGAAAATGCAACAAATCAAAGCTTTTTCTTTCAGAGTCCATTGTTAAGCATTAACCAGTGCAGCAGTGCATTTTAGCTGTAGTTACACCATTTCAATTGCTGTGCCTTCTTTCATTATATAACTAGACCACAGTTTATTTATCCATTCTTCTGTTGATGGACAGTAGAGCTGTTTCCAGTTTTCTGCAACCATAAACTGTTCACCTATTACCTTTCTTGTACATGTGTCCTGATGCACATAATAAGCACACATACATGTATGGTGTACTCCTAGGAGTGGAATTATTGGGTCACAGTTCAGGCTGTCTCTCTGATCTCTAGTCCTTTCCTTGTCTTGGCTCAGTAACTCCTTCATATCTTGTTAGTGTTTTAGGCTTCTTAAATGTTTGTTGTCTGCTTGTTTGTTTGTTTACTTATATTTTGCCTAGTTATTTGTTTTGCCTTGTTTTTCGTATTTTTCAGTAAGAAGGTTGGTCTAATTTATCAACCCTTCTATTATCAAAAGCTTTCCTTTCACTGCTCCCTCAGTAACACCTTGGAGCTATTCTTGCTTCCAGTGCCTCCTCAATTGCACCATTAGACAAAATAGTTCAACTGCTGAGACAGGGCTATTTTACAGACAACTTTTAATGGATATAAAGAATCATCTGTTCAGTAAGAAAAATTGATGTCAGAAAAGAATAAATATCCTACAGCTTAGAATAGAGCAGCCCCCTCGACCTGATATATTCATTGGCTTAGAGCACAATATTCTGTTCATAGGGAACATGGATTCTGAAAGTGAGATCTGATTTACTCCACAGTGGCCATAAGAATGTTCTGAGGGCAAGACTTCAATGAATGTGTGTGATTCCTTCTTCCTATATTTATTCAAGTTGCTTTTGTGATTGAGGGAGTTACGGAGGTTAGGGAACAAGGAGAAGCAGAGGAAGGGGGAAAAATGCCCCATTCCATCGCTCTACCTTAAAGTACATTCCATTCTTTTCTGGATCATCACTGCACTAGGGGCTACGCAAGAAGTTTCCATTTGACCTCTTCTGACCCTGCCATATACAAACTTTAATATTCCTAAGTCCTATTTGCTCAGAGTTTTGCTTTCTGCATTAAAAAATATCTAATTCCTATCGATGTATTTTACTTCCCAAGACACGGATATTTTAGTGATATTTCCATTCCATGTTTTAACTTCAATGATTACTCCCCATTCAGGGAGACTTTTGGGGGGATATTTGAGGACAAGTAGTGTATATGAAGGAGTAGCCTTACTTTATCATTTTGTTTCATCTAAAGATGCCATGACAGTGCTAAGAATCTAGAAAGCCTCTCCCATTGTAATAGAAAAAAAAAGACAACAATAACAAGATAATCTGCAGAATCTTATCTTTTCCTGTGCTTATCATACAGTTGAACGTCTCAATGCAAAGAGTGAGCAAGTAAAATAAATTCCGGAGGGTAACAGGCCTCACCAAGGAAAGAGATACATACAAACTGTTTCACCCTGGCAGAGGATAAAAAGAAGAGGTGTGCTACAAAAAAGCAAGTGAGAAGACAGCTAAAATTTTAACCAATTCCTCAAGAGCAACTCTGGGACAGTATAGACTGTCTCAGAGCCCCGTTCCTTCCTGATCTTTTTTCCATGGGCCTCTGCCAAGCACCTATGAGAAAGACTGGGGAGAGAGCAGGAGACCTGAGAGCACAGGCATGAAACACCACCCAACTCCTAGACCCTTCTCTCATATGGAGCAAACACCTTAAAACTTTGGTGGAAGGGCAGGGAATCTAGCTTTTACCCAAGGTCCAGGGAAAGATCCATTGCTTTGGGGGGAGAGATAGAAGCAAAAACCATCTGTTCCTGGGAAAGAGGTAGAAAACCCTCCTTTCCCCAGTTACAAGCAAGAGTAAACTGCCATTGTGAGAGGCGCGGGAAACCTGCCATAACCGTAACCACTCCGTGAGCCTTGCACCAGATAACAAGGAACAGCAATCTATCACTTAGGGAAGGGAAGGGAAACCCTCTCACCACTGATACAAGAAAAATATGCTCTTCTTTAGGGAAAAGTAAAATCAAAAGCCTACCCCTGGGCAAGAAACCCTCTCGCATCCAAGGTCCTCTATAGATTCAATAGTTTGGTTGCTATAGGGGTAGGAAAGGCCGGAATGCTGAGAAATCCCCACTCCAATTTTCCAGGTATATGTAGCCCAAGACTGAGGCTGGCTGAGGAGAATTGAGAATTGCCCCTCCCCTAGCTCCCATGATGAGCATCACATCAAGTAACAAGTAATGGCAATCTACTTTTCTCTGGAGGAAGGGCAAGACCATGTAGAGAGAACCCAAGTGATACAGGTGTGCAGGGCCTTTCAAAAGCCGAGGGTGAAGCAGGAGAACATGGACAAAATACCCTCGTATCCAAGAGCCCACATTAAGTAAAAGTAACAGCAGCCACTCCTGGAGGAATCTGAATTCTGTGGTGCACTGAATATAACTATAATAAAATCTAAACCCAGCTCAGTTACTAACTAGATTTATTCAAACTACTCCACACTTACAGCCTGACAGAGGAGAGGTGAGCTCATTTCTAGTTATAAGTATCATTTACCTCAGTCTCTGCACAGTGTCCAGTATCCAAACAAAAATTAGGAAATGTACCCAAAAGAGAGTAAAACTGACCTATGGTCAGGAAATAAAGCAGTAAAAAGAACCAGACCTAGAGATGATACCAATGTTGGAACTTATAGGAAATTTTAAATAACCTTGATTAATAAGTCAAAGTGTCTAGTGCAAAAAGGTGGACAACATGCATGAATAGATGGAGATTTTAATTAAAAGAATTTAAAACAATGTATCAAAATTTGTGGTTCATGGCTAAAGCCATGTAAGTTTCTGTCTTAAGAAACTAGAAAAGGAAGAGCAAATTAAGCCCAAAGCAAGCAGAAGGAAGGAAGTAATTATAAGAGCAGAAATTAACAAAAGAGAAGACAAAAAGACAATAGAGAAATCAATGAAACCAAAAGGTATTTTTTTGGGGGGGAAAAATGTCAAGATGATAAACATTTAGACAGATGTATCAAGAAAAAAGAAAATAATACACAAATTGCTAATATCAGGAAACAAGAGGAGCATCACTATAGCTCTTATAGACATTACATGCATAGTAAATGAGTATTATTAATAACTTTATGCTAACAAATTGGTTGATTTGGATGAAGTAAACACATTCCTTAGAAACCACACACTATCGAAGCTCACTTAGGAAGAAGTAGTTAACTCAAATATCCATATATATATATTAAGGAAATTGAATTTGAAGTGAAATATCTTCCCCCCCCCCAAAAAAAAGCAAAGCAAAAAAAAAAAAAAAGCCAGACCTAGATGGCTCTTCTGTTGAATTCTACCAAACATTAAAAGATGAAATAATACCAACTCTATACAAGGGTGTCTTGAAAATAGAAGTGGAGGAAAACTTCCCAGATAATTTTGTAAGGCTGACATTGACCTGATACCAAACACAAAGATATCAGAATCAAAACAAACTATAGATGTGTGTCCTTTATAAACATAGAACCAAAAATCTTTAACAAGGTATTATAGAATAAAATCATCAATATTTTAAAAGGATAATGCATCATGACCAACTGGGTCATACCCTAGGAATGCAAATTTGTTAACATTAAAAAAATCTATCAGTGTAATTCACCATATTAACAGTGGAAAAAGAAAAAAAGTTATCTTAGATGCAGAAAGAATATTTGACAAAAATTCAGCATTTGTTCAAAGTAAAAAATCTCTGCAAACTAAAAATATCTGGGAACTTCTCACAACCTGATGAAGAGCATCTGCAAAACACAGCTAACATAATAGTTAGTGGTGATTGACTGAACAGTTTCACTTACTGATTAGAAATGAGGCAAGAATGTCTGTTCTCACTCCAATTATTCAATATTGTGCTGGAGAATCTAGCCAGTATAATAATGCAGGAAAAAGAAATGAAATGCACACAGGTTGGAAAGAAAGAAACAAAATTCCTTTTATTCTTATGTGACATGATCATCTACAAATAAAATACCAAATAATCTACAAAATAACACACTAGAATTAATAAATGAGTTTAACAAGATCAAAGAATACAAGGTCAATTTCCAAATATCAGTTTTATACTAAGAATGAGCAATCACAAAATGACATTTTAAAATGAATTTATAATAGCATCAAAAATAAATAGGAATAATTTTAATAAAGTATGTTCAGGATTTGTATTATGATATCTAGAAAACTTTGCTGAGAGACATAAAAAAACAAATAGATACACTATGTGGATTAGAGACAATATATGTAATACATGAATTCTTCTTGATTTTTTAAATTGGGGTATAGTTAATTTATAATGTTGTGTTACTTTCTGCTGTACAACAAAGTGAATCAGATATACATATACATATATCCACTCTTTTTTTTTTAATATATCCACTCTTTTTAGATTCTTTTCCATATATGTCATCACAGAGTATTGAGTAGAGTTCCCTGTACTATACATTTGGTCCTTATTAGCTCTCTATTTTATATATAGTAGTGTGTATATGTCAATCCCAATCTCCCAATTTATTCCTCCCCTCTTTCCTCTTTGGTGACCATAAGATGGTTTCTTACATCTGTGATTCTATTTCTGTTTTATAAATAAGTTCATTTGTACCATTTTTTTAGATTCCACTTATGAGTGATATCATATGATAGCTGTCTTTCTCTGTCTGACTTACTTCATTCAGTATGACAATCTCTAGGTCGATCCATATTGCTGCAGATGGCATTGTTTCGTTCTTTTTCATGGCTGAGTAATATTCCATCGTATATATGTACTACATCTTCTTTATCCATTCCTCTGTCTATGGACATTTAGGTTGCTTCCATGTCCTGGCTCTTGTAAATAGTGCTGCTGTGAACAGTGGGGTGCATGTATCTTTTGTAATTACAGTTTTCCTTGTATACTAGATAGACATCTTGATCATATGTTGGAGAATAACCTGTATTTAAACCCTGGTAGCACTTATATCACATGGGTTTGTGTGGGCCTGATGACTCGGTCTCTTATCACATGGGATTGTGTGGGCCTGATGACTCGGTCTCTTTCTCTAGGCTGTTTGATCCTTGAAGGTAGGTGGTTAGTAAATTACTGTTGAACAAAATAAATGGCTGTGATTTTTCTATGTCCTAATATTTTCTTCTAACATTTTCCACAATAAAGTAAAAAGGGAATGTTTTTATCACTGTATAAGAGAATATAACCTGTAAAAACATTTTTCATTCAGGGAAGGGAAAATTACCTTTTTCTTTTTTGGTGTACTTCCACACAGTATTTTATTTGCATTGATTATTTTTCTTTTATTATTTTTGTTTAAATCACCAAGGTAAGAATACTAGTTTTGATTGATTATTTTCTTTCTAACATTAAAATCTTTATCTGCCTCCATCATCAGAATATCTTATTCATTTCATTTATGCAATACTATAGGAGAAAAGGATTTTATTTTCATAATTTTATGTAGAGAATTTGTTTTAAAATATGTATAGTCGCTCAGCCCATGTATTATTTTAACTGTTTTCTCTAACATTCTACCATTTCCATCTGTTGCAGAAGATGATGTACCCTCTAGGTTTAAAGGATGTATAGATATAATTGACCAGAAAGTACTCTAGGGCTCCTGAAATCCTTCCTGGGATCTATCAATAAATTTGCATAGACATAGTGTTTAATTCAATTAAGGAAGAAAAAAGAGCAGATTCATTTTTTAAAAATCGATTACCTTTGTTAATACTTCCTTAAAATACACAAGTGTTAAATTTGCTTTATTTACATTAGAACAATATTAGCTCCTTTCAGGAGGTCCATGAGGGTAAAGCGAGTATTTTTCTAAGATGCATGATGTATTTCTAAGCATGGAAATCTCAGCTATGATATTATTACTAGAAAGAAATCCTGAGGCCTCTAGTGTTCATACTAGGGACACAGAGTCATCCTTCTAGGATAACGGTTATTAATAAGTACCACTGTGAATCAAGTCAGTTTATGAGCAGTGTGTGCAAAATGTACAGTCACCTTTAAACCTTCTGTTAAGGATATGGGACTGCAGAATGTATCTGAACTTCCCAGGAAGCCAATAATGAAAAAGTCCCAAAATGCTCTTCATATATGTAAAGATGATCTTTTCTTTTCATCATAAATGTATTCCAGAAAAATTAGTAGAAGGTTATCATTATTGTTTGAGTTTGGGGACTAAGTAAAATCCTCATTCAAGCATATTGGAGGAACTTGACAAATCTAGGAATAATATGTCCAAATATGAGATGATAAAAAAAGATAAGTCCTTCATTATCTTTTGTGTGACTCCAAACCAAACAGGTTTATATCACTATCCAAATACACATCATTTACATTTCTTCATGTCCCTGGTCGTGCAGTTCCCCTTCCTAACTCTACCAGAAATATTAATCTCCATCTCTTTTTGTTCATGTATATGTTACCCATATTCCTTGACTCTTCTACACCATTAAGCTATTGCTGACCACTTATTTATAGTGATTTTTGCCCTTCTTGTGACACTAATCTGGAATATTCATTTACCTTAAACCATGTGTCTCTTGTAATGTGTATCCCAAATCCAATATTTATTTTTTCCAATTAGATTATTTACTTCATCATTTCAGGAATTAAGTATCTTTTCAGGTCCCCTAAGGCAGTGTTTTTCAAATTGTGGATTGTGCCTCATTAGTGGATTACAAAGTCATCTTAGTGGCTCACAACTAGCAATTTTAAAAACAATAATGACTCTAGCTTTGTGACTATGGTACAGAATTTGAGAAAAAACTGAAAAAAACACCCCAAATCCCCCACAAAAAATTTCATAATTAATATTAAACCAATGCCAGAAAATCATCAAAACCTCAGTGTGTAAAGATGAATAGTCAGACAGATAGGTGGGTGAACAGACATAATTTTATAGACAGGAGATTATCCTACAAATCACTGTTTCTCATAAAACTATTCCATATAATTTTACTTAAACTGCCACCTGCTTTGTAAGTGGTGCTTAAACAGTAGGGAACTTTGACCTCTGTGACTGCTTTGAACCTCCTCTGATTTAATATTATAATCAAAGTCCTGAAAAATGTTGCTTTTGCTTACTTTCCTGTGGGGAATTAAATATTTTAAGAGTCTAAAATAAAACATTTCAAAAATATATAAAAGTATATAGAATAACACAATGAATCCCTATATTCACTTTACCTTGATTGAACAGTTACCAAGATTTTGCCATATTCACTCTATCTAATTATTTTTTGTTTGTTTTTGCCTTTTCTGAAGTAGTTAGAAACAAATCCCAGATATGATGTCATTTTTATTTCTGTACTATAGTATACATCTTTAAAAATTAGGGACATTTTCTTAAATAACCAGAATACCATTAACACATCTACCGAAATTAACAATAAAAATAATTCTTTGGTGTCAGCTAATACACAGTCCATATCCAAACGATCCCAACGTATCCTTTTGCAATTGACTTAATTTGAAACAGGATCTGAGCAATGTTCACACATTACCATAGGCTGCTATTTCCCTTAGGTTTCCTTTAATGTAAGTGAGTCCTCCCTTCCGTTTTTCCTTTTCCAGTTTTTCCTGCCCATGTTCTGGTTGCAGAAGTCAGTCCCATGTTCTTATAGAAGGGTCCATATTATCAGTTTGGCAGTTTGGGCCATACAGTGTCACTTAACTTGTTCTTCTATATTGCTTATACTTTTGGTAAGTTGGGGTTAGTACTAGAGGCTTGATTAGTTCAGCTTCAGTGTTGTTAGTAAAACTTTTATAGGTGAGGCTATGTGCTTGACATAGCATATCACCTCGGAAGATGCATAGTGTTGGTTGTTCTACTATCAGTGAGGCTACAGTTGGTCAGTGAGTTTAGCTGTCAACAGCCATCTCCCTCCATTGTCAATTTCCCACTCAAACGTTCATCTAATGGTTTCATTCAGTGATAACTCATTCAAGAATCAATTGTTTTATTAGGGATTGCCAAGTGGTTATTTTCTAACTGGTTGCTCTAAAAAATGGTTCATAGAGGAAAGGCAAGGTAAATGCTTATTTGTCAATTTTGATAAAAAGTTTATGCCCTTGTTTCTTTCGTTTTTGTTCAATCATGGTATTTTTCTCTTTCTGTTTTATTTATTTTAAAATATGAGAGATTTATAATATTTAATAAATTCAGCATGCTCTATCAGTTGTGTTCATTATTCATTAGTCAATTTGATGCTCAAATTACCCCATCTTTGGCCAATGATATTATCTACACGTTGGCTCTGATCTCTTTTTGTCACAGCCTTTTAGTCTCTGATGGCACAACAAGATGTTTGTATGTTTTTTGACCCAAACTTGGAAATAGACTCTAAGGAGAGCTCATTTCTTTTGGTGAAATATGATATTTAAAGACCACAATCTGGGTGTAGTTGTGTTCACTGCTATTGACTTGTCACTGCTTCTAGTAGAGAAATGCTAAGGCATATGTATCTTAAAAAAGAAAAGAAATAATGACTTCATGTTAAGAATTTTAATTCAAATTTAATATTATATTTTTAATTTAAATTATTTGATTTTATACCTGAATCTCTTTTCTCTTACATGGGAAACATTGGTTCCTAACTATATTCCCATACTTAATAATTTGCATTACTTACACTATTAAAAATAAATTCAGGGAGCTCCTGGTGGTCTAGTGGTTAGGATTCAGCGCTTTCACTGCCGTGGCCCGGGTTCAGTCCCTGGTTGGGGAACTGAGATCTCTCAAGCGAGGCCAAAGTAAAAAAAAAACACCAAAAAACACAACCCCTCCCCCCTCCAAATAGATTCAAAATAACACTGATACTGTTACTAACAATTTTCCCAATGAATTAATTTTGAGATTTCTTTGTGGCTCTATTTTTTTTGAGACTATATTCCACTAAGTATGTGCTGTTAAAGTACCAGGTTCTAAAGTCAGTTAAAATAATTGTTTTCTGTATTATTTTGTTACCAACTTGATATGCAGTTTGGTTAAGTTGTTTTAAATTATTAAAAAATTTTTGATATTGATTTTCCCTTTGTATTTAATTTTATATTTAAACATGTAAAACAAGAACAAATCCAAATTCAAAACTATGTAGTAAGACATATTCAGGAAAGTGTTAATTTGTTTTTTTTGCTTTAAACACCAAATGTTATTTTACTTTATCAATTTAGGATAGCACTCTTTCTCTACTATTGTATAAAATATGTTGAACATAATTATACATTTTCTTGATGACATAAGAGCTTCATTACATAGCAACCATAATTGCATGCTATGGTTTTGTGATAATCAGAGCTCCTTTACTGCATACTAAAGGTCCTTAGAACTTGAGTTAACATTTTTTAACCTATTATTTTTTTTTTTAACATCTTTATTGGAGTATAACTGTTTTACAATAGTGTGTTAGTTTCTCCTTTACTAACCTATTATTTTTATTAGTTTCCTTGTGGACTTTCAAGCTGTCAGTTCTCATGCCTCTGCCAATTACCTTCCATAGATGCTTCTCATTACCTCCTGTTTTGTAAACTTGGTGTTCAGATAACCAAGCAAGTTAGCATAGTAAGTAAAGTAAATGTATATTGAAGGAGAACTTAAGAACATTTCCTGAGTAAAGTACATACGTTTTAAGTGGCATGTTGCATCCTTTAATTTTTTTTCTTACTGCTCTCAGCTGCATTCTGGAGAGACTACAGAATGCCAACACATCAATTTCAGACAGGCGAGGTGGTGTCAGTTTGTATTTAATGACAATACATAATGTAGTGGTTAAGAAGATGATCTCTGAAATCAACAGAACTGGATTTGAATCCTAATGTGTCACTTACTAGCTTTGTTTCCTTGCTCATTTTACTTCAGATTTCTAAGCTTCAGTTGTCTCATCCACAGTTGGAATGGGGAGAATAACACTACTCTTGTCAAGCGTTAGTTTCTTTACTTTCCCACTTACCATGTGTTTTCACTACAGATAACCATTTTTATTGGTTTTTGGCTTACTGTTACAATCATTTTGGGGGGGGCAGGGTTGGAAATATAAACATATATATATATATATACTTATATTTCTATACACAAAATGTAGCATACTGGATATACTGTTCATAACTAATAATTTCTCTGGAAAATCACTCCATATCAGTGTAAATTGACCTTCCACATTCATTTTATGGCTGTATAGTATTCTAGTTATTAAATCAGTTCCTTAATAATAGCAATGTGGATTATGTCTGCAGTTTTTCTATCACAAATAACGTTGTAAAGAATAACCATATGTGTAAATAATTACAGGTATTTGATAGTGTATCTTTGGGATAGCAGTGACATTGCTGAGATATAAGGTACATGCCAATGTAATTTTTTTTTTTGGATCTTGTCAAACTCACCTCCATAGGAATTGTATTATTTTGCATCCCCCACCAGTAATATATGATTATAATTGTTTCTCTATAGCTTTGCCAATGCAGTGTCTTGTTAGAGTTTTGGATTTTTGTCAACTAGTAGGTAAGAAATACCATCTAACTATAGTTTTAATGAACAATTCTTATATAATAATTAAGACAGAGTATATGTTCACATTTAGAATCCATTTTTTATTTCTTTAGTGAGCTTAAGGTTCATATTTTTGGTCCATTTCTTTCTTCATATTGATGGCCTCTAATGCTCTATTTTGAGAATCTCTGTATTAGAGCTAGTTTTCTTTTTTTTCTGTGATATAAATCACAAACATATTTTCCCAGTTTGTCTTTTGATTTTGATTAATGTGCTTTTTGCCATGCAAAAATAAAATTAATGTAATAAAATGTATCAATCCTTTCTTTCATTGCTTCTGAATTTTGAATTATAATTAAGGAAGTTTTTCTACTACCATGTTATAAGGAAATCCACCCATATTTTACTTAGTGTTTATATAATTTCATATTTTATATTTAAATTTCTGATCTCTTTGAAATTTATTCTTGTATAAAAACACCAAGACCTTTTAAAGAGAAAAACATCAGATATCCATTAGACTTTTTGACACGAAGGCCTTACACCAAAAGACAGTGGAGTAACGTATTTAAAATAGACAACGAAAGATAATACAAGTCAAGGATTTATATATCCAGCCAAGCTAACTTTCAAGTATAAAGGCTACAGACATGTTATGAGCATGCATAGATTCAGGGAATATTTTTCCATGAACAGTTTGTGAGGAATCTATTAGAGAATGAACTTCACAAATCCACAACGACTGAAGAAGCATTGGCATAAGGACTGGTTTTAACCATCAAATAAAATTTCCTGTAGAGTTAAGCCTAAATGATAGATATAGGATGGAGCATTATAGTACAGATCTCTTTCTCTGACTCTGACTCTCTTCCCACTTATAAGGACTCCTGTGATTACATTGGACTCACCTGGATAATCCAGGAAAATCAGTTCATCTCAAGGGCCTTAACTTAATCACACACGCAAAATCCCTTTTGCCATGTAAAGTAACATATTTACAAGTTTTGAGGATTAGGACATGAACATCTTTGCAGAAGGCATTATTCTGTCTACCACAGGTAGTTACTAGGATTGAAAACGTAATACTTCTAAGATCATAGCAGGGAAGCAATAGAGTATAAAAAAAAGAAAGTATATATATATATGTGTACACATATATATAATGATATTAATATACAAGTAACCATTTATAGAAAATTATCTTTCTTAGATATCAATGATATAACAAAGAGAGAATAAAACATACTTTCTAGTAAAAGACTATATGTATGCATACATGTATACATACATATACAAAAGAACTACATGTATGCATGTATATATGTGTATATATACATACTACATGTATGTGTCTATATATATATGCTTGTATATATGTAAATGTGAGGAAAAATGGATGACAGATTCACACTAATAAAAGGAGACATTTACATACTTCTCAATATAAGACACCATAAGTGGATAAAAATTAGAAGGATATAGAAAGCAATTAACAAGCTATACATCATAGCATACTTTGAACCTATATAATGGAGAACATACTTTCTTCAAGTGTACATAAGTCATTCAAAAAAATTAACTGTATCTTAGGCCACAAAGAGAGATAGCTTCAGTAAAATTCAAGAATAGAAAAACTACAAAAAGTATTCACTGATCACAGTGGAATAAAACTAGAAATTAATAAAAACAATTAAAAAATTTTTTTTCTACCTGGAAATTTAAAAAAAAACTAGTAAACAACATTTGAATCCAAGAAAAAACACGGACCAAAAATTGCAGAATTTTTGAAAATAACAATAATGAAAACATGATCTATCAGAATCTATGGATACAGCTAAAGCATTTTTCAGAGGAAATTTTATATCTTTAAATACTTATACAAATAAAGCCGATACACATTTTCTCTGATAACTACCTCACCCAAGAATATGCTTGCCCCATCCACAACTACAGTAGCTCCATTGCCAGGGCTGGGACTCGTCCTTACTTAAAATTTTGATATTTTGTTCATCATGGATTTTTGTATTAACTTTCATTTTGAAAAATATTGCATTAAAGTATCATTTATCTCGATTAATGCGTATTTTGGTGCCTCCTTAAATTTTGTGCCCAAGGTCAGTGCCTCACTTGCCTTATTTTAGTCTTAGCCCTGAGTTGGGCCTCAGAGATCATCATCACTTCCCTTGACAACACGGATGGGCATAAACATCACCCAGCCCTCCAAATTGAGTGAATTCCCTTCAACTGCAGCAGAGAAGCTGGCAGAATTTCTGCATTTACTGAGCTGAGAAGGAGATGCCACCAGGGTAAAGGGGTGTCTATAGGAGCAGCCAGAAACAAGATCACCATAGACTCCCATGGTTCTTACCTGAAGTTCAGCATTTTTTCAAGCACAAATGCCCCTCAGATTATTGTGTCTTTGGTTAATTTCCAGAACACTAAAATGGTTTTTTGGTCAATTTTATATAGCTTTATAGTATACAAAATTTTATAGCTTTATAGCTATTTGAGGAGAGGATTTACTCATGTCTTCACTTGAGCATACCAGAAGTCCGGCCTTGGGTCAGAATTTTTATTATTTTTATGTCAACAATTAAAGGATTTTCAGGAAGTAAAGGAAAGTAATAACCAGTAAAAACCAGTCAGATCTGCAGGCTATTTTCAATATTTTTTAAAGGCCTACCCGAAATAGCATGTTCATTTCAATAAATATGTCCGGAATAATTAAAAAGATGTCTTACTTTGCTTCTGTTGTAATCACATCATTTCAGAGTGGATCCCAGCTACTTAATGATGTTCAGAAGCTGTGTTTGGTAGTTATAGATGTTTCTGATTAATTAAAAACAGAAAAGGAAATTACGACTTAATAGATGCAGTTTGTTCTCTAGGCACTGACTTTCAAAACATGAAGTACATGGGGGAAGGAAGTAATAATAAATAAGTGGTGTTTAGTGGTTGAAAGGTTGAATCAGTACTTTAAAGAAAATTTAGAGCAGCCATTTCTCTTAAGCTCAGAGAATCTTGGAAGATGGAAGAGAGGTAAATATACACTTCAAAGACTTCCTAAGAATGGCCTTGGGATTAGGAATGTGGATCTCTTTTGGTAAAAGAAATAAATACACTGAAAAAAATATTCTCCTTGCTTCTTCTCCTTTGCTAATGGCAACAAAATCCACAATTTGTAACATTTTATATACGTTTAAAAATGAGGCATCTCTGCTCAAAAATCTCTTCTCCAATCGGTGATGTCTGATAACCCAAACTTAGAGAGTTCTAATATTTAAGCTTCCCCTATGATTGTGGACATTTTTTCAAATGTAAATACTGCTGGCTGGGGTCTCAAACTCAGCCATGAAAAGATGTTAGGGAATGTGAATTAGATACTCAATTCTCTGAGTAAAAATGGCGGGGACGAGCAGGAGAATAAGGCACAGCAATGCCTGATAGGCCCTCTAAAGAGGATTGTTCCCTGCTACAAAATTTTCCTAGGTACAAGAGCTAAAAACCATACTAGTCTGTTCTAAGGAGACTAGTTCTTGTTAACTGATGCTCCCTTCGTTTCTCTGAGGATCATGGAGGTCCATGTACCATATGTCCGAATGGTTAAAAGTTACAAATCAAGCTAACAAACTGGTAAACCTAAAATATCAATACATTCAAACATACTATCCTCCTGTCTTGGCAAATATATCTTCATAATGACTAAATTTAAAAGTCTATATATTTAAAAGCTAAACTACTAAAATTAATTATTATTGTGCATATCTAGTTGTTCTGTTGATGGGTTAGTGATGTTTAGGTGAGTAATAGAATAAGGCAAATATAATTTATTAATTATTACATGTTTATTTCATGAAATTTTTTCTTTCATCTCAATGAAATCCTTAATTATATTATTGTAGTCAATATTTTCACGTAATCTGTGAAAATTACGCTATTTATGCTACTGATCGAAACCCAAATTATCAATTAAGATTAAACGCCAAACACAAAATTATAATTAATAAGTAACAAATTTTTCGTAAAACGTTTTAAGGTAAAGCTGAAAATATTTTAATTTTTAAAAATATAATGAAATCTTACTAAATATTTTTATGAATATTAAAACTAATAACAATTTTGGCATTCAGTGTTCATTTAGCTGCCAATGTGAAGAATTGGTATCACAGTTTACTCCTGTTTTGTGTAGACCTATAGGTAATCAAATTTAAGTGATATGAATGGTTTACTATTGCAAAATTTCCCTTAGATGCCATGTTGCAAGCACCATACTAATATGTAATTATTTCTAAATTAGAATGAGAGCACAAAGAAAAGCAAGAAAATGCTTTCTCCTCAGCATTACTGGGAAATATTTCAATATGCAAAAATTTATTGTGTTGCTGATGTCTGAGAAAAAAAGAGTTGAAAATGAACCTTTTCTCTTACTTTAGTACTTCTGCCATTCAAATTCTCTCAGAACTCCAAAGAAGTGTTTATTTCCAGTGTTGCCAATGGCATAAATCACAGATCTTCACAGCCTTGAGATATGTTTGGCCTTAGTTTTGAGGACTTCATTCCTGTTGGATCCAAATGGCGTCAGGCGTAAAGGTGGACACTTAGCACAGCGGGTTATGGGTTGTGCTGTGTTAGCACTGAGCACCAGAGCTGAGTGCAAGAGGTGCCCATATGTTCTTTCACACATTTTTACGTGTGCATATTTGTGGCATTGTGTTCTCTAAAGCATGAGCCCCAGGGCAGATGTCCCTCTTGCCCAGGTCTGAGAATGGTATTAGCAAAGATAAGCATTCAGTGTTGGAAATACAAAGAGAAAAACCTCAAGAGAATTTGGGAAACATTTCTTTTATGTAGTTAAAGTTGTTTACTGAGGACGTGTGATGTAAACAGCCTAATCTACCTCCCTTTAAAAATATCTAGATAATTCCACATTGCTTATTGATTTGAATATATTCTTCATATTGCTTTCTTTTTCTCCAGTCAATATTGCTTTTTAAATTTATCCAGGTGAATCCACATTGATTAACCCAGGTTCAGTCATTTTACCGATGTGTAATACTCTGTGGTGTGAATACACTACAATTTATTTATCCACTCCTCCACTGATGGACATTTATGTTGTTTACAGTTTTTCACTAATAAAAATGAATGCTGACATAAATATTCCTGTATGCCTCCTTATGCAAATGTGTGCATTTCTCTGTGATATAGCCCCCCAAAATATTTAGATTAAAGGATGTGCATATCATCTACTTTCTAGATATTGCCAAATTGCACCAATTTGCATTCTGCCATGAGTATGAGTCCTCATTTCTCTGCAACCTAGACAAAATTTGACAAACCTAGGTAATGTCAAATCAATAATAGATATAAAACCATATTTTATTATTTCAATTAGTATTTCTCTGATTACTAGTGAGACTGATTATTTTTTCAAATGTTTATCGACCTTTTTTTTTTTTTTTTTTTTTTTTTGGCGGTACGCGGGCCTCTTACTGTTGTGGCCTCTCCCTTTGCGGAGCACAGGCTCCGGACGCACAGGCTTAGCGGCCATGGCTCACGGGCCCAGCTGCTCCGCGGCATGTGGGATCTTCCCAGACCGGGGCATGAACCCGTGTCCCCTGCATCGGCAGGCAGACCCTCAACCACTGCGCCACCAGGGAAGCCCTGTTGACCTTTTGATGAAATGCTTATTTAAATTCTTCATCTATTTTAGAGATACTATGTTTTAATGAAAATAAAGCTTTGATTAATTGTTCACATCTGCTCCTACCCCTTAGGATACTTTCTGTTAAAAAATTTTTAATTGTAAAATTTTGACAATATATTCTCTTGATTTAAGATTATATAAAAAGTTACACATGAGAAACATCACTCCAAGTCAAATCCCATTAACCTCACTGCCATGTAAACTCTTCATTGATAATCATTTTTCAATTTACCGTTTTGACGTTTATTCTTTATTTTTATATTTATTCTTCTATTCTTACTAAGAAATAATAATGAAACTATTAGTCTTATTAGAGAATAAAATAAAGAGACTACCCAGATTAAAAAATGATCATTACCACAGCTTTAGAAGCCCCCTCTCCCTATTCCTAGAGATAACCATGTTATAACTTTGCTTTTCTTTATACTTTACTCTTACCTATGGCTTTATTCTGTCTCCACATTTCATTGATAGTTTGACTGAATATAGGATTCTAGGTTGGAAATCATTTTCCTTTAGCAGTTTGAAAATATCAATTCATTTTCTTCTAGATTTCAGTGCAGCTAATGAAACAGGTGTTGTTAATGAAACATCTAGATTTTGATGTTGCTAATGGAACATCTGTTGTTAATCTTAATTATTTTTCATGATTCTCCAATATTATTTGTTCCCCCCACCCTCAGAAGCTTGAAGAATCTTCTTCATTCCCAACTTTCTTAAATTTCACAGTCAAGTATCCATACCAGGGTATATTTTCACCTATTGTGGTGGATACTTGGTGTGCCCTTTCAATTTGGAAATGTGTTTCCTTCAGTTCTGATCAATTTTGTTGAATTATTTCGTAGACAATTTCCTCCCCTGCACTTTCTCTTTATCATTGTTCCATAAGTCTTCTTATTTAGCTCTTGAAATTCCAGACAGTATGCCAACATTTTTCTCTGTCACTTCTAATTAACATTTTTTTCCTTCTGATTTCTGAGTGATTACCTCAAAAGACTTGAGCTCTAGACCCAATATTCCAATTATTATCTTGGTCTCTCTCTAAGTTTCAGATTCATCATGTTTAGAAGGAATAAGCTGAACTATAAAATGTTTAACTTGCCTTCCAACTCTAACTTACTATGATTTTCACATTGACTCATCAGGTAGGCAGGCAAGTATATCTATTCCCTATGTGAACAGATGAAGGAATTAAGTCTCAAGAGAGTTTAAGATCAGAATGAGAACATATCTTTCTGACTCCTGGTCTAGTATACCTTCTGTTAGACTATGTCACATGACACAATAATCATAATACTGCAGTCATGAACATAAACTAGTTTGACTAAAATAATAGTTTGCTTTTAAAGTAGTTCTTCTGTACTGTACACATATGCCAATAATCTCTACCTATTCTAAATTTTTCTAAGATGATAACTATTATTCAATAAGATAGTAGCAGCAGTAGGTATAATAAACTGCTAACAAATGATAGAGAGTTTTCACTAACCAAATAAATTGATACTTCAAACACTCAACTTTCTCCTTGAGTAAAATACATTTTAAGCTTTAGGGGAATTGGGGCCCTTAAGTTTACTTTTAATGATGGTATCCGGAATGTAAACTATATCTTTCTCTTTGTTCAAATGCCTCTAATTATGATTATTTTCCTGTACTTAAATGACGATCTTCACATCTTTCTCTTCTCTTCCTTTTTCTCCATGTGTAAATGATGACACATACAAGATAACATATAAAATATATTTAAAGTTAAAATAATGATAATACTAAAACTCCCCCATACCCATCGTCCATATTAAATTACGGAACATTATCATTACCTTAGAAGATCATCTATGGCCCTCCCTGATTTCACCCTTCTGCCCCACCCTCAGATACGTCCACAATCCTGACTGCACTGGTCAGTTTCAGCTGCCATAACAAAATACCAAAGACTGGGTTATTCAAGCAAGAGAAATTTATTCTCTCATAGCTCTGGAGGCTAGAGTCCAAGGTCAAGGTGGCAGCAGGTTTGGTTTCTTTGTAGACCTCTCTCCTTGGTTTGTAGACAGTCATCTTGTCACCGTGTGTTCACATGGTGGTCTCTCCTCGCACACACATATCTGATGTCTCTCTCTGTTTGTGTCCTAATCTCCTCTTCTCATAAGGACCTTCTTATATCCTCCTATAAGGATTAGGTCCCACCTTAATGACCCCATTTTAACTTTATTACCTCTTTAATGACCCTCCAAATAGTCATATTCTGAGGTACTGAGGCTTAGGGCTTCAACACATGAATTTTGAGGGGACACAATTCAGCCCATAACACTGACTTTTGCATCAGTCGTGTCTGCTATGGTCTGAATGTTTGTGTCCCCCCCAAAATTCATATGTTGAAACTTAATCCCCAAGGTGATGGTATTATGAGGTGCGATCTCTGGGAGGTGATTAAGAGGCAGGGCCTCTGGAAAGTGGATTAGTGTCCTTTGAAAAGTGGCCAAAGAAAGCTTACTTGCCCCCTTCTACCATGTGAGAACACAGTGAAGAGGTTCTGTCTTATAAACCAGGATGCAGGCCTTCACCAGACACCAAATCTTCCAACGCCATGATTTAGACTTCCAGCCTCTAACACTGCAAAAGAAATTTCTGTTGTTTATAAACCACCCAGTCTTTGGTATTGCAGTAGCCCATTGCAGATGGGCCACTTGGGGTCCGCAGTCCTTCGAGTCAATAGGCACAGATTAATCCTGATTACTTACCCAGGGAAAATTTGACTACTATTTCACAGTGAAAGTAAGAAAGAATATGTCTGGAATACAGGAAATTTCTTAGAACATTTCTTAGTATTACAATGTCCTATGATTAAGTCAGTGGAAAACTACAACAACACAATCCAGGCAGGACTACTAAGGGCCCAGACCCCTCAGGAGTGAAGGTTTGGGTCGCCCCACCAGATCAAGAACCACAACCAGCTGTGCTTGATGAAGGCAAAGGAAATATGTGATGGTCGTGTAAGAAGGTGGTTATAAATACCAGCTATGACCGTGTGATCAGTGACAGAAATAGGGACTATAATTATCATGACTATTTCCTCATTTTGTTATGAATATGTTTGTGTCTATATATACATATAGTAAGCAAATATCTCTGTTTTCTTTCCTACCTTATTTCCTTATCATATAACATAAGATGTATTAACTTTATATCAGTTAATTTTACATCATAGTAATTTTACATCATATAAGTAATGTTAATTTTACATCATAGTATTCAAGTTACGGGATATAAGAAGAGTAAACATCATTCAAAGGCTTTACTTCCTCTTCTGAGGAAGGGACTAGTAGATTTTGGGTTGTACACAGGATAGTTGTATCATGTTAGGCAGAATTATAGTCTTGTTATTGGTTTAAGGAGATGCATATAGATATTAAATTGACAAGGGGTGGGATTGTGATAGTTTTATGTGTTAACCTGACTGGGCTAAGGGATGTCCAGATAGCTGATAAAACATATTTTCTAGGTGAGTCTACAAGGGTGTTTCTGGAAGAGGTTAGTATTTGAATTGATGAGCTGAGCAAAGCAGATTACCTTTCCCACTGTGAGTGGGCATTATCCAATCTATTGAGGGACAGAAAAGAACAAAGAGGTAGAGGAAAGATGAATCACTCTCTGGTTGAGCTGACACACCCATCTGCTGTCCTCAGACCCAGGCACTCCTGGTTCTCAGGCTTTTGGATTTCAGTTGGGATTTTTATGCCATAAGGCCTTGGACTTAGACTGAATCGTGCCGGCATCTTTCCTTATTCTCCAGCTTGCAGATGGCAGACTGTGGGACTTCTCAGCCTCCACACCTTGTAAGCCAATTCCTATAATAAATCTGCCCTTATACATAGCTACATATCCTATGGTTCTGTTTCTCTGGAGAAGCCTGACTAATACAATACCCTTGCTTTACTTTATGAATATACTGTATATATATATTTTTTAAATTAATTAATTAATTAATTTTTGGCTGTGTTGGGTCTTCATTTCTGTGCGAGGGCTTTCTCTAGTTGTGGCAGGCGGGGGCCACTCTTCATCGTGGTGTGCGGGCCTCTCACTATTGCGGCCTCTCTTGTTGAGGGGCACAGGCTCCAGACGCGCAAGCTCAGTAGTTGTGGCTCACGGGCCTAGTTGCTCTGCGGCACGTGGGACCTTCCCAGACCAGGGCTCGAACCCGTGTCCCCTGCATTAGCAGGCAGATTCTCAACCACTGCGCCACCAGGGAAGCCCTACTGTATATTTTTTACCACCTGTCTTAGTTCAGGCTACTATAACAAAATACATACTGGGTGGCTGATAGACAACAGAAATTTATTTCTCACAATTCTAGAGGCTGTAAGTCAGAGATCAGGGTTCCAGCATGGTTGGGTTCTGATGGGAGCCCTCTTCTGGCTTGTAGACTGCTGTTTTCTTGTTGTATTTTCACATGGTGGAGAGCAGAGCAGAGGAAGGAAACTCTCTTGTGACTTATAAAGGTATTAGTCCCATTCATGGGGGCTCCACCTTTATGAGCTCATCTCTCAAAGGCCCTACTTCCTTATACCATTCATAGGGTTTTAACATATGAATTTGGAGGGACACAAACACTCAGTTTATAAAACTACCGATGGGTATATACTTAAACATTACTTAGTTTTGCCAGTTTTTGAACTTTGTATCAATGGAACCAATACTGTATTCCACTGGGTCTTGCTTCTATCAATTCTTTGAGATACATGATTGATTTCCACTGCAGTATAAGAGTTTATTACACAATTTATTTATCTATTATTAATGATATTTGGTTGTTTCTAGTTTCTTGATATTATTAGCATTGCTGTTATGAAAGTTCTTGTACATGCTTTCTGGTATATATTTGCAAGAATTTCTCTAAGCTTTTATATACTGGTAGAACTTCTGGGTCATGGGATTTGTGTACAGTCAATTACTCAAGGTGCCTTTTGTTTCTAGGCCCGTTTTTATTTTTCCTACTCAATGACAGAGGATTCCTGTTGCTTCCCAGTTGACATTCCCCCCTTCTTCCTTGAGTGGAATTCTGATTTTCAGCTGGGCATATGATCATTCAGAATAGAGACTTTATTCTCAGCTCCCTTGCTAAAATGAAAGCATGAATATTGGTTGGGACTTTTTGGAAGGCTGTGTAAAGAAAGCTGACTGCTGGGAGGTTGCACTTTGTACTTCCTGCTACTTGAAATGCAAGTTAGATAGTGAATATCCAGCAGCCATCTTGACCTTTAAAGATGGAAACCGTATCCTAGGGTGTTGGAGCAGAAATAAGGAATTGTGGTTTCCAGAGGACACTGTGGACTTCCATACCAGCTCTGGACTTCCAAATTTCAGACTTCTTTAATGTGAGATATTAAATCTTTGTGTGTTTAAGCCACTATTTTTTAGTCTGTGTACTTGCAGCTAATAGAGTTTCTAACTCAACACATTTTCAAATTTAATTTGATATTCAATTTCTGATTTTGAGCATATAAAAATATTTTGAATTTTTAGTTTGTTACCTCTCAAGTTTGATGATTTCTTGATACCTCTTAGAGAAAAAATAATCTTTATTTCAGAATGTCAGTTATTCCCCCAAGAAATAAGAGATCTTTGATAGGAACACTTGATAGTCCCTAAGAAACCATAGCAATGATTCTCCATCTAACAGGAAGCCTCTGCCTTTAATAAGTGTTTCCATGCAAAGAAGGATTACAGAAGACAATAGAATTATTAACTGAGAGGTTGTGGTTAATCTTACTACACACTTTTCTCATCTACCTATATATTCCGCCCAGTCCCACACTCTGACTCCCCTCAGAATTAACCACTATCACTATTTTTAAAAATTTTTTATGGCTTTGAAAAAATATGATTCTTAAGAATATATTATTAGAGTTACTTGTTTTGAGTCTCTAAAACTGTAGTTTACTGTATTTTGTCTTCTGGGATCTGCTGTCCTCTCTCAAAATTAGTTTTCCAAGAATTATCTATGATTTAATGAGTCACTAAGAGCATGATTTAGGATATAATTAGCTGTCATAATAGACAAACCCTCAAATTTCAATATTGCAACACAATATAAGTTCATTTCTCTCCTGCATAAAGTCTAAAATACACATGCTTTAATAGTGTATGGCTCTCATCCAATTGGTGAATCAGGAACTTAGAATTTCTCCACATTATCCTCTGCTGCCTTCAACATATGGCTTCCTAAGTTTCCATATTTATCTTCCCTCAAGCTACAGAGAGAGGAAAAATATGGAGGATCCACGTAAGATGTTTCTATAAGTCAGTTCCAGAAGGGGCACACATCACTTCCTCTTGTGTCCCATTTATGAAAGCTCAGTCACATGGTGTGGCAACCACGGAGGTGTACCTCTCAGATCTCCCTTTAACACAGAAGCTGCTGGAAGGAATTCAGTGAGCTGACAGCCTCTAGCTGCATCACCTTTAGGATCTATCACAACATTCAAGGTGAGGCTAGTTTCCCAGGCAGTTTCCAACCAATGACAGCACGGCAAGTTTACAAGGGGCTGGACATTTTCACCCAGTGCAGAATTTATCTGTGGGCAATCTTTGTGTTGGGGACTTCACATTGGACTGGCCAAAACTTTCTCAGAGCTGTACTGCAGTCTGAAGTTTTTCTTAGCCACTTATCCTTCCTTCTCCTCTCCTTTCACATGGGTGAGACCTGCATCATGGTTTGAAAGGTCTCCCTGAATACTCTTGCTCCCTCAGCCCTTTGTTATTCATAGGGCTCAAGCTCAATACAACTCTTAAACTCCTAATGCCATCTTTTTTTTTTTTTTTTTTGTGGTACACGGGCCTCTCACTGTTGCGGCCTCTCCCGTTGCGGAGCACAGGCTCCGGACGCGCAGGCTCAGCGGCCATGGCTCACAGGCCCAGGCGCTCTGCGGCACGTGGGATCCTCCCGGACCGGGGCACGAACCCGCGTCCCCTGCATTGGCAGGCGGACTCTCAACCACTGCGCCACCAGGGAAGCCCCTAATTCCGTCTTTGTGTTGGCTTCCCAGAGGATTCCAGATGACACACATGATCACACATAAATTCAAGGGAGGCTGGAAAATAGAGTCTAGCTGTATTCCCAGGAATAAGAGAAAATAGGTACAGTGATCAGCTAATCAGTATCAGCCATAATTTAGCTCATTCATTTTTACTGATGTATGATAGCTCTTTTGTAAATATACCACAATCTGTTTTATTTACTTTTATGTCAGTGGACAATTGGGTTGTTCTGAATTTGGGGGTGGGGTTGTTTCTTACCATTACAAACATTGCTGCTATGAAGAATTGCGCATATTCTGTAACATAATTATGAGAGTTTCTCTTAGTTATATGTACTTACAAGTGGTTGCTAAACTATAAGATGTGCACATGTTCAACTTTGTGAGATTATGTCCAACTATTTTCCACAGAAATTGTATCAATTCATACACATGCCAGCTATATATAAGAGTTCCTTTTGATCCACATCCTCTCCTTCACTTGTTTTGTTAAATTCTTAATTTTTGCCCGTATTGTGAGATATAAGAAAATAATGGAATTAAACATTAATTTTCCTCTGTCCTCCACAGTTTTTAGGAACTGGTACAGAAGCTTTATAAACATTTGTCCTATTATAGCCAGCCCCTCTTTCTGGTAGCTCATTCATACCATTCATCCTACTCAGGTCTGTCTGTGTTTATTTTTCCTTCATTGCTACCATTCATTACCTTTTACTTCTACATCAAGGGTTCTTTGCTTTGTCTTTATATTTTAATACTCTCTAATTCTTTCCTTATTAAAAACAAGATTTCATCTGACATTTTCTTTTAATTAAGATTAATCTCAGAACCCCCTTACTTAAAGAAAATTAAAACCACATTAAATAAATAAAGGAAACTGGAGAAAGGAGAGACATATAATGTACACAATCCAGCAGTATTCCATGGTTCCCCTGTTCCCACACCCAACTCACTGAATACAGACATACATGTATACATACACACGTGTTTATGATGCATGTGTGTACATATGATTGTGTGAATATATACATATATGTGTATGTGTACACACATAATATATATACAGTACTATAATATAGCAAAACCTAAAATATATATGCATTACATATGTGTACATTACATATATGTACATTATAGGTATGTGAGAAATATAGATAGATAGTTAGATAGATGGATAGATAAATTGATTGATTCAAGGTACCTAACATAACATTGGATTTATTGAGAGTATATTAGGTTAGTGTTACTGTGCAGTATTGAAATTTGTGACTGAGAAAAAGAGGTGTTAAGTATCTTATGTTCCAGCTTTAGAGTCTACTGCTCCACCAGATGTTCAAGGCTGCTGCCTCCCTGTATGGCTTGCTAATATTTGCTATTGGGCAGAATTACACACTCCCTTCCCCCATAAATCCAAATAAGAAGACTTAAAGAAAGGAAAAATCTCCTTTGGGCAGATTGTTATGTTTGTGATCCGAGATATGTCTTCCTCCTCTCAGTGGCCCCTGATTTTGGAGCCACTGAAGAGATTAAAGACTACAACATTGTTAGGGACTATCACGGCATGTGGCAGAATTCTGAAGTTCAAGTAGAATGTGGGGAAGCAGCTTACCAATGCCTAGGGCAGTAGCATAAAAAAGACCTCTCATCATGTGGCCTATGGGAGTTACCTCCTGTCCAAAGAGCCCAAAGCCAAAAAGCCAGAGCAATAATTATAACTAAGTAAGGAAAGGAGAGCAACTCCACCATGAACCATTGTGTTAATAGCACATTGGGCATTCCCTACTCTTTTCTTTACACCTTACTGCAAAGAAGATGGAGTAAAAGTGGTGAAAAGAGCAGACCTTGTGCTCTACCACAGCCATCAGGCCCTTAAAGTTCCCTACATGTAAGCTGCTAGACACACAAGTTTAGCTTTTCCTCTGGGGAAAAGAGAAAGGCTTTGGATTGAACATGACATTGACTTTGTAAAAAGAATAGGACTAAGTCATGAAAACTTGAATGAAACTGCTTTAATTACTGAAAGTGGCTGAAAAAGCCATTGAAGTGAGATATGAAGCTCCTCACCAAGAAAGGAGTGACTGAGAGCACAGTTGGAAACAGTAATTGAAAACAAAAGACTCTGGGCCAAGATTGGAGGCTCTTGAATTTCCCTCTTCCCATGGATGCACCAAATATACAGCTACACATGGAGAAATTCCTTCTAACAGAACCCCAGAAGCTAGTTGAGTGACTCCTACGCATCAGGAAACAGAAAATACTCACATCTAAATGACCTGCATCTAGGTACTGATAGTGATCCTCCCTTTTGGCACACTCCTGGGGCTCAACACACTCACAAACTGAGATCCACTAGGAATGAAGGCAATGACTTTGACAGTCACAAAGTTTTGAGAGGCAACCAGGGGCTTGGGCCAGACTGATTGACATGGTTTATCTCCTAAATGAGACCAATCTGTTAAGACTGGGAGAGGTGATTGTTTTATCTAATTTGTGGAAACCAACACAGAGAGTCAAGAAAAATTAAGAAAAAGGGGACTATATTTTAAACAAAATAACAAGATAAATCTCCATAAATCAATCTTTTTAAAAATAATTAATTAATTAATTAATTGTTTTTTGGCTGCATTGGGTCTTTGTTGCTGCGCACAGGCTTTCTCTAGTTGCAGCGAGCAGGGACTACTCTTCGTTATGATGCACGGACTTCTTGTTGCGGTGGCTTCTCTTGTTGCGGAGCATGGGCTCTAGGCGTGTGGGCTTCAGTAGTTGTGGAACACAGTCTTAGTAGTTGTGGCTTGCAGGCTCTAGAGCACAGGCTGAATAGTTGTGGCGCATGGGCTTAGCTGCTCCGCGGCATGTGGGATCTTCCTGGACCAGGGCTTGAACCTGTGTCGCCTGCATTGACAGGCGGATTCTTAACAACTGCGCCACCAGGGAAGTCCCAGAAATCAATCTTAATAAAACAAAGATAAGTGAATTATCCATAAGAGAGTTCAAATTAACAGTTTTAAAGATGCTCACTGAGGTCAGGAGAGCAATGCATGAATACAGTGAGGATGTCAACAAAAAAGATAGAAAATATTTAAAAAGTACCAAACAGAACTCATATAGCTGAACAATAAAATAACTGAACTGAAGAATTCAATAGAGGGGTTCAACAACAGGTCAAGCTGGGGAAAGGATTAGTGAACTTGAATACTGGGCAGTGGAATTCATCCGGTCCAAAAAGCAAAAAGAAAAAAAGAATGAAAAAGAGTGAGTATAGCTTAAGGGATTTATGGGACACTATAAAACAGCCAACATATGCACTACCAGAGTCCCAGAAGGCAATGAGAGAAAACAAAGAAAGAAACAAAGGGGAAGAAAGCTTATTCAAAGAAATAATGGCTAACCTTGGGAAAGAAACAGACATCCACATCCCGGAAGCCCAGAGAGTTTCAAAAAAGAATTCAAACACTCACATGAGATACATTATAATTAAATTGTCAAAAGTTAAAGACAAAGAGAGAATAATAAAAGCAGGAAGGGAAAAGCAAATTTTTATGTACAACGGGACCCCCCAAAGAAATAATCAGTGTTTTTTTCAGCAGAAATCTTGCAGGCCAGAGGGGAGTAGTATGATATATTCTCAGTGCTGAAAGAAAAAAAAACTGCCAATGAAGAATATTCTACCTGTTAAAGTTGTCCTTCAGAACTGAAGGAGATGGAGGCTTTGAGATTGAACCCAATCCCAAACTCACTCAGATTGTTAGCAGAATCTCCTCCTTGTGGTTGTAGGGCTGAGGTCCTTGTTTCCTTACTAAATGTCAGCTGAGGGCCACTCCTAGCTCCTTGAAGCCTCTGTCTGTTCTTTCCACATTGTCCCTTTCATCTAAGGGCCCATTATTGTGTGCTGAGTTCTCACACTTGGAATCACTCTGATTTTGCCTTCTGTGTATCTCACTGACTTCTGTCACATCTCTCTGTTTTTAAAGGGGCATGTAACTAGATTGGGACCCCCTCGATAATACAATATAATCTTCCTGTTATAAAATCTTTAATCTTTGTGACATCTTAAAAACTTCTCTTATTACGTAGAAGATTTTATTCTTTTTAAATTCAAATATAGAAAAGCAAATGGGAGAATTCCTGCTTTTGTTACTGCAAGTCTTTTACAACATAAATTGGAAGTTTTCAATTTTTAAGAGCACACTATATGAAATACCGCAAACTTTGTTATGCATCAGTGGCAAAATGTTAAATCTGATTGCCTCAGTTAAAAGTCAAATTTCACCCTACCCTTATTTATCTGACCTAAATATTATATACCCAAAATATATGTTCAAAACAAGCCTAGAAAGTACAGGAGCAATAAAATTGCAAGGAGATTTGGTGTGATGAGAAGAGAGAGCGGAAGAGAAGAAGGAAAAAGTGATTTTCTTTCTTCTTACTATAGAAAGAAAATCATTACAGTATGAAATTGATCAAATCAGGATAATGGCAAAGGATGAAGATTAATACCTATTTTGAGAAACCAATGAACAAGTATAGATTTTTAAAATTATTCTTATTAAATTTTCTATCTTCCACTGTTTATTCATTTAGTCAACCATCATATGCTGTATATTTTGAGGCTACGGTGTGCCAGATGCAGTGATAGGCTTTGAGGAAAAAGATGAGAAAAAAGACAGTCTTCTCCCCGTTAATGTGGAGCATGCATTCTAGGCTGGGACTGTTCATTAGGAGATATTTAGAGATAGCAGTAGAAACTTGGGGAAAAAAAGGATTTTATAAAAGATATTGACACGATGCAGAGTGCAGAGTAGTAAAACAATAGCACCATGGATAAAATCTTGAGGTAAACATCCCATTTAAATGACATCCAGAAGAAAGGGGTACTGTAGAAAACAAGGGAAATATAGATAAGTAGGAAGAGAATCAGGGACAGTATTGCAGAAGCTAAGTGTGGGAAGCATTTTACAAAGTAGACTACATGAGCATCAGATTTAATACATGAAAATATTTTAAAACTCAAATATCAGAAAAGTTACGGTTAAGTGGATGATCACATATACTTTTGGCTGTATAGCTTCTTTGAAAGGCAACCTGCTGATATTTATTATTCAAAATTTCAAGTATCAATCTTTTATAAATCTGTAATTCTACTTTTGGTATGTATCCTGGTGAAATGCTCATACATGAGTACAAATTCTTGTACAAAGATGATTCTTCAAGTATTATTTTGTCATAGTAATTACTCAATAAATGCTTGCCCAGCAAAAAGAGAATATCAAAATTAGCACTATCCAATAAAACTTCCTTTGTTAGTGGATACATTCTGTATCTGCTATCGAATACCTAAAGCTGCTAAGCATCAATATTTTTAGTGTAAGTAGGTTAAAATATGACTCGAAAAATACATCATATATACATACATATACATATATGTATTACTGGTTTAAAGCTTTAAGTACAGAATGATGCACATGTTGCAATGATATTATATGTAGTGCATTTATGTATGTGTGTATATGCATACATGTGAAGTTTTAAAATATGTATTAATCAATTTGACTTTGCATTAAAGTAATTAATGGATAAAATTTTTTTTTTAATTTAAAAAAAAAGAACTGAAGGAGAGGGGCTTCTCTGGTGGCCCAGTGGTTAAGAATCTGCCTGCCAATGCAGGGGACATGGGTTTGAGCCCTGGCCTGGGAAGATCCCACATGCCGTGGAGAAACTGGGCGCATGTGCCACAACTGCTGAGCCTGAGCTCTGGAGCCTGCGAGCCACAGATGCTGAGCCCACGTGCCACAACTACGGAAGCCTGCACACCTAGAGCCTGTGCTTTGCAACGAGAGAAGCCACAACAATGAGAAGCCCACGCACTGCAACGAAGAGTGCCCCCCCCCCGCTCACTGCAACTAGAGGAAGCCTGTGCACAGCAATGAAGACCCGACACAGCCAAAACAAACAAACAAAAAGAACTGAAGGAGAGATGAAGAGTTTCCCAGAAAAACAAAAGCTGGAGTTTATCACCACTAGACCAACCTTACAAGAAATGTTAAAGAGAGTTCTTAAAGCTGAAACTAAAGGACACTGATTAGTAACATGAAAATATAAGAAAGTATAAAATTCACTGGTAAAGGTAAACATATAGTTAAATTCAGAATACTCTAAAATAGTAATGGTGATGGGAAAATCACTTATAACTCCATTATAAAGGTTAAAAGACAAAAGTATTAAAATAACTATAACTAAAAAAAAACCTTTTAAGAAAGAAAAGTCCAGAACCAAATGACTTCACTGGCAGATTCAACCAGATATTTAAGGAAGAGTTAACACCAATCCTTTTCAAACTCTTCGCAAAAACAGAAGAGGAGGGAACACTACCAAACTCATTTTACCTGGACAGCATTACTTTGATATCAAAGCCTAACAAGGACACAACAAGAAAGGAAAATTACAGGCTGATATCCTTGATGATCGTAGATGCAAATACTTTTGCACAGCAAAGGAAACCATAAACAAGACAAAAAGACAACCCTCAGAATGGAAGAAAATATTTGCAAATGAAACAACAGACAAAAGATTAATCTCCAAAATATACAAACAGCATATGCCCTAGGGCAGTAGCATAAAAAAGACCTCTCATCATGTGACCTATGGGAGTTACCTCCTGTCCAAAGAGCCCAAAGCCAAAAAGCCAGAGCAATAATTATAACTAAGTAAGGAAAGGAGAGCAACTCCACCATGAACCATTGTGTTAATAGCACATTGGGCATTCCCTACTCTTTTCTTTACACCTTACTGCAAAGAAGATGGAGTAAAAGTGGTTAAAAGAGCAGACCTTGTGCTCTACCACAGCCATCAGGCCCTTAAAGTTCCCTACATGTAAGCTGCTAGACACACAAGTTTAGCTTTTCCTCTGGGGAAAAGAGAAAGGCTTTGGATTGAACATGACATTGACTTTGTAAAAAGAATAGGACTAAGTCATGAAAACTTGAATGAAACTGCTTTAATTACTGAAAGTGGCTGAAAAAGCCATTGAAGTGAGATATGAAGCTCCTCACCAAGAAAGGAGTGACTGAGAGCACAGTTGGAAACAGTAATTGAAAACAAAAGACTCTGGGCCAAGATTGGAGGCTCTTGAATTTCCCTCTTCCCATGGATGCACCAAATATACAGCTACACATGGAGAAATTCCTTCTAACAGAACCCCAGAAGCTAGTTGAGTGACTCCTACGCATCAGGAAACAGAAAATACTCACATCTAAATGACCTGCATCTAGGTACTGATAGTGATCCTCCCTTTTGGCACACTCCTGGGGCTCAACACACTCACAAACTGAGATCCACTAGGAATGAAGGCAATGACTTTGACAGTCACAAAGTTTTGAGAGGCAACCAGGGGCTTGGGCCAGACTGATTGACATGGTTTATCTCCTAAATGAGACCAATCTGTTAAGACTGGGAGAGGTGATTGTTTTATCTAATTTGTGGAAACCAACACAGAGAGTCAAGAAAAATTAAGAAAAAGGGGACTATATTTTAAACAAAATAACAAGATAAATCTCCATAAATCAATCTTTTTAAAAATAATTAATTAATTAATTAATTGTTTTTTGGCTGCATTGGGTCTTTGTTGCTGCGCACAGGCTTTCTCTAGTTGCAGCGAGCAGGGACTACTCTTCGTTATGATGCACGGACTTCTTGTTGCGGTGGCTTCTCTTGTTGCGGAGCATGGGCTCTAGGCGTGTGGGCTTCAGTAGTTGTGGAACACAGTCTTAGTAGTTGTGGCTTGCAGGCTCTAGAGCACAGGCTGAATAGTTGTGGCGCATGGGCTTAGCTGCTCCGCGGCATGTGGGATCTTCCTGGACCAGGGCTTGAACCTGTGTCGCCTGCATTGACAGGCGGATTCTTAACAACTGCGCCACCAGGGAAGTCCCAGAAATCAATCTTAATAAAACAAAGATAAGTGAATTATCCATAAGAGAGTTCAAATTAACAGTTTTAAAGATGCTCACTGAGGTCAGGAGAGCAATGCATGAATACAGTGAGGATGTCAACAAAAAAGATAGAAAATATTTAAAAAGTACCAAACAGAACTCATATAGCTGAACAATAAAATAACTGAACTGAAGAATTCAATAGAGGGGTTCAACAACAGGTCAAGCTGGGGAAAGGATTAGTGAACTTGAATACTGGGCAGTGGAATTCATCCGGTCCAAAAAGCAAAAAGAAAAAAAGAATGAAAAAGAGTGAGTATAGCTTAAGGGATTTATGGGACACTATAAAACAGCCAACATATGCACTACCAGAGTCCCAGAAGGCAATGAGAGAAAACAAAGAAAGAAACAAAGGGGAAGAAAGCTTATTCAAAGAAATAATGGCTAACCTTGGGAAAGAAACAGACATCCACATCCCGGAAGCCCAGAGAGTTTCAAAAAAGAATTCAAACACTCACATGAGATACATTATAATTAAATTGTCAAAAGTTAAAGACAAAGAGAGAATAATAAAAGCAGGAAGGGAAAAGCAAATTTTTATGTACAACGGGACCCCCCAAAGAAATAATCAGTGTTTTTTTCAGCAGAAATCTTGCAGGCCAGAGGGGAGTAGTATGATATATTCTCAGTGCTGAAAGAAAAAAAAACTGCCAATGAAGAATATTCTACCTGTTAAAGTTGTCCTTCAGAACTGAAGGAGATGGAGGCTTTGAGATTGAACCCAATCCCAAACTCACTCAGATTGTTAGCAGAATCTCCTCCTTGTGGTTGTAGGGCTGAGGTCCTTGTTTCCTTACTAAATGTCAGCTGAGGGCCACTCCTAGCTCCTTGAAGCCTCTGTCTGTTCTTTCCACATTGTCCCTTTCATCTAAGGGCCCATTATTGTGTGCTGAGTTCTCACACTTGGAATCACTCTGATTTTGCCTTCTGTGTATCTCACTGACTTCTGTCACATCTCTCTGTTTTTAAAGGGGCATGTAACTAGATTGGGACCCCCTCGATAATACAATATAATCTTCCTGTTATAAAATCTTTAATCTTTGTGACATCTTAAAAACTTCTCTTATTACGTAGAAGATTTTATTCTTTTTAAATTCAAATATAGAAAAGCAAATGGGAGAATTCCTGCTTTTGTTACTGCAAGTCTTTTACAACATAAATTGGAAGTTTTCAATTTTTAAGAGCACACTATATGAAATACCGCAAACTTTGTTATGCATCAGTGGCAAAATGTTAAATCTGATTGCCTCAGTTAAAAGTCAAATTTCACCCTACCCTTATTTATCTGACCTAAATATTATATACCCAAATATATGTTCAAAACAAGCCTAGAAAGTACAGGAGCAATAAAATTGCAAGGAGATTTGGTGTGATGAGAAGAGAGAGCGGAAGAGAAGAAGGAAAAAGTGATTTTCTTTCTTCTTACTATAGAAAGAAAATCATTACAGTATGAAATTGATCAAATCAGGATAATGGCAAAGGATGAAGATTAATACCTATTTTGAGAAACCAATGAACAAGTATAGATTTTTAAAATTATTCTTATTAAATTTTCTATCTTCCACTGTTTATTCATTTAGTCAACCATCATATGCTGTATATTTTGAGGCTACGGTGTGCCAGATGCAGTGATAGGCTTTGAGGAAAAAGATGAGAAAAAAGACAGTCTTCTCCCCGTTAATGTGGAGCATGCATTCTAGGCTGGGACTGTTCATTAGGAGATATTTAGAGATAGCAGTAGAAACTTGGGGAAAAAAAGGATTTTATAAAAGATATTGACACGATGCAGAGTGCAGAGTAGTAAAACAATAGCACCATGGATAAAATCTTGAGGTAAACATCCCATTTAAATGACATCCAGAAGAAAGGGGTACTGTAGAAAACAAGGGAAATATAGATAAGTAGGAAGAGAATCAGGGACAGTATTGCAGAAGCTAAGTGTGGGAAGCATTTTACAAAGTAGACTACATGAGCATCAGATTTAATACATGAAAATATTTTAAAACTCAAATATCAGAAAAGTTACGGTTAAGTGGATGATCACATATACTTTTGGCTGTATAGCTTCTTTGAAAGGCAACCTGCTGATATTTATTATTCAAAATTTCAAGTATCAATCTTTTATAAATCTGTAATTCTACTTTTGGTATGTATCCTGGTGAAATGCTCATACATGAGTACAAATTCTTGTACAAAGATGATTCTTCAAGTATTATTTTGTCATAGTAATTACTCAATAAATGCTTGCCCAGCAAAAAGAGAATATCAAAATTAGCACTATCCAATAAAACTTCCTTTGTTAGTGGATACATTCTGTATCTGCTATCGAATACCTAAAGCTGCTAAGCATCAATATTTTTAGTGTAAGTAGGTTAAAATATGACTCGAAAAATACATCATATATACATACATATACATATATGTATTACTGGTTTAAAGCTTTAAGTACAGAATGATGCACATGTTGCAATGATATTATATGTAGTGCATTTATGTATGTGTGTATATGCATACATGTGAAGTTTTAAAATATGTATTAATCAATTTGACTTTGCATTAAAGTAATTAATGGATAAAATTTTTTTTTTAATTTAAAAAAAAAGAACTGAAGGAGAGGGGCTTCTCTGGTGGCCCAGTGGTTAAGAATCTGCCTGCCAATGCAGGGGACATGGGTTTGAGCCCTGGCCTGGGAAGATCCCACATGCCGTGGAGAAACTGGGCGCATGTGCCACAACTGCTGAGCCTGAGCTCTGGAGCCTGCGAGCCACAGATGCTGAGCCCACGTGCCACAACTACGGAAGCCTGCACACCTAGAGCCTGTGCTTTGCAACGAGAGAAGCCACAACAATGAGAAGCCCACGCACTGCAACGAAGAGTGCCCCCCCCCCGCTCACTGCAACTAGAGGAAGCCTGTGCACAGCAATGAAGACCCGACACAGCCAAAACAAACAAACAAAAAGAACTGAAGGAGAGATGAAGAGTTTCCCAGAAAAACAAAAGCTGGAGTTTATCACCACTAGACCAACCTTACAAGAAATGTTAAAGAGAGTTCTTAAAGCTGAAACTAAAGGACACTGATTAGTAACATGAAAATATAAGAAAGTATAAAATTCACTGGTAAAGGTAAACATATAGTTAAATTCAGAATACTCTAAAATAGTAATGGTGATGGGAAAATCACTTATAACTCCATTATAAAGGTTAAAAGACAAAAGTATTAAAATAACTATAACTAAAAAAAAACCTTTTAAGAAAGAAAAGTCCAGAACCAAATGACTTCACTGGCAGATTCAACCAGATATTTAAGGAAGAGTTAACACCAATCCTTTTCAAACTCTTCGCAAAAACAGAAGAGGAGGGAACACTACCAAACTCATTTTACCTGGACAGCATTACTTTGATATCAAAGCCTAACAAGGACACAACAAGAAAGGAAAATTACAGGCTGATATCCTTGATGATCGTAGATGCAAATACTTTTGCACAGCAAAGGAAACCATAAACAAGACAAAAAGACAACCCTCAGAATGGAAGAAAATATTTGCAAATGAAACAACAGACAAAAGATTAATCTCCAAAATATACAAACAGCATATGCAGCTCAATATCAAAAAAACAAACAATCCAGTTAAAAAATGGGTGGAAGACCTAAATAGACATTTCACCAAGGAAGACATACAGATGGCTAAGAGGCACATGAAAAGATGCTCAACATCACTAATTATTAGAGAAATGCAAATCAAAACTACAATGAGGTATCACCTCACGCCAGTCAGAATGACCATCATCAAAAAATCTAGAAACAATAAATGCTGGAAAGGGTGTGGTGAAAAGGGAACCCTCCTGCACTGTTGGTGGCAATGTAAA